>NC_139834.1:1773962-1818319 GCF_963691815.1 Echiichthys vipera
AAAAATCTAAATTATGAAATAAAAATCTATAATTATGAGACAGAATATTAAATATCACCGTGGGGAGTCAGGATTATGAGATTAAAATCAGATTCATGAGATAAAAATCAGAATAATTAAATGAAAAGTCATAATAATAAGACAAAAATTCATAATAATGAGATTAAATATCAGAATAATGAGTAATTATAGAAAAAAGTCAGAATAATGAGTAAAAAGTGATAATTACGAGATTAAAATATCAGAATAATGAGATAAAAAGTAAAAATAATGAGATAAAAAGTCATAATTATGAAATAAACATCTTTAATTATGAGACAAAATATAAAATATCACCATAGGGAGTCAGGATTATGAGATTAAAGTCAGGATTATGAGATTAAAGTCAGGATTATGAGATTAAAGTCAGGATTATGAGATTAAAGTCATAGTAATGAGATAAAAAATCAGAGTAATGAGATTAAATATTAAATATCACCATGGGGATTAAGGATTATGAGATTAAAATTTATAATAATGAGAAAAAAAGTCATAATTATGAGATTAAATATAAAATATCACCATGGAGAGTCAGAATTATGAGATTAAAATAATAAAAGTGAGATTAAAATTTATAATAATGAGATTAAATATTAAATATCACCATGGGGAGTTTATATCTGATAATTATGAGATTAAAAATAAAAATTACGAGTAAAAAAAGTCATAATAAAGAGATAAAAACAATCAAAATGAGCTAAAAAGTCAAAATTATGACATTAAAATCTATAATTATGAGATTAAAATTCTGAATTATTAGTAAAAAATCATAATTATGAGATAAAATTTAATGATAATGAGAAAAAAGTCAAAATTATGAAATAAAAATGTATAATTATGAGACAATAACATTAAAGATATTAAATATCCCCATGGGGAGTCAGAGTTATGAGATTAAAAGTCATAATAATGAGATTAAAGGTCGTAACCATGGTGATATTGTTCTCTCAGCTGCAGTGACGGCGTCCATACGTTTATTAATGAACAGAATAAAAACAGTGTGAAACTTCTGATCCTGAGGCTGCGGACGAATGTGACTCAGCATGGGTGCAGAACAGGGGGGGGGGGGGGGACTCTGCCCTTGCTCAGTGGCTCCTGGGCAGCAGCTGCAGTTATGACAGATGGTTAAGATTCAAGATTCAAGATTCAAGAAGCTTTAATCTTGAATCTAAACCGTGAATGAACCATGAACCTTATGAATCATGATGATGTGTTTGTGTCGTGTCAGCAGGCGAGGACGACTCCGGCCCGTCCGCCCGGCGCCGCGGCGCGTCACGGGCTTCCACTGACGCCCTGAAGGCTCCCGCCCGCCGCTCTGCTCTGACGTCATTGTTCATATTTGAGCTGTTCCATGATAAATTATTCTAAGTGTATTTATTTCCTGTTGGATGAAGTGGAGTTGCTCTGTAATATTGTTCTGTAGTAAAAAACACTTATTTTGCATAAAGTCTGCGTCTGATTGAGTTTGTGCGTCTCTGTGTTTGCACCTGAACCCTCGGGATGAACTCCGTGAGTCCTTTAAGCAGCTTAAACGTCAGAAAACGACTCCGTGTGTTTGTTTAATACCTAAAATATCATTTTACATGAAGCACTGCAACGCAAACGCCGCGGTAATCACCAGAAAAGCTACGGTCAGAGGCGGATAATGCACGAGCTGCAGCCGGGGGGCCCCAGGTGTGCAGGCGCCCCAGGTGTGCAGGTTCCCCAGGTGTGCAGCAGCCCCAGGTGTGCAGGCGCCCCAGGTGTGCAGTGGCCTCAGGTGTGCAGGGCCCCCAGGTGTGCAAGGGCCCCAGGTGTGCAGGTGTGCAGGGGCCCAGGTGTGCAGGGGCCCCAGGTGTGCAGGGGCCCCAGGTGTGCAGGGGCCCAGGTGTGCAGGGGCCCCAGGTGTGCAGGGGCCCCAGGTGTGCAGGGCCCCCAGGTGTGCAGTGGCCTCAGGTGTGCAGTGGCCTCAGGTGTGCAGGTTCCCCAGGTGTGCACGGGCCCCAGGTGTGCAGGGCCCCCAGGTGTGCAGGGCCCCCAGGTGTGCAGGGCCCCCAGGTGTGCAGGTGCCCCAGGTGTGCAGGGCCCCAGGTGTGCAGGGCCCCCAGGTGTGCAGGGCCCCCAGGTGTGCAGGGCCCCCAGGTGTGCAGGGCCCCAGGTGTGCAGGGGCCCCAGGTGTGCACAGATTAGCTAGGCTGCGTGAAGGATCTGGTTCTGTCACCAACATGGACCTGACAGACGTAGCGTCTCCGTCAACTTGATCCAGTCGTCCTCGCCTACAGGAGTCTCCATCTTGTCAGACTTTGACTCCGCCTCATTTCCTCTGACCATAAAAGGGCATGTATGTGATGTTGGGGGGAGGGGCGTACGTCCATCTGGCTGACGTTTACCTCCGAGGAGAAGTGAGGGCCAGAGGCTAGCTGTCACTCAAGAGGCCACGCCCCTAATTATTCATAAACTTTAACCTCCAATAAAATAAAAACTAGCCCCTCCCCCTCAGTGTTGTCATGGAGATCTGAGCTAAACACACAGACTAGAATGTTCTTTTGTCCTTAAACAGGTTTAATGATAATGTTTAATAATTTTTAGTCTTTTCAGAGTAGAAAGAGAAACTGATGTGATTTAACCACTGAAACGATTACAACAGAGCGGAGCTTGGCGAGCTGTTGCCAAGAGGACTCAGAAACCCATGAAGAAGAGCGTAGCGAGAGCGTGCATATCGTTGTGGCCGCATCTGCAGGGAGCGCGTGGAGCAAGTGTCCCAGTGCGCCGGGATTTGACGCTCTGAAGCAGTTGTGCTGAGATAAATACGAGAGAGGACAGAAGCCATGAATGACTTTTTCACAGAGGCTTCTACTCAAAGGGTCGGATCAGGCCGGGGGCCGCCAACTGAATAGCCCTGATGTAAGGGCGCACTCCCACTGTGCCTCTGAACCGTGCCCCAGCACGTGTCACGGCTAAAGTCTGGTTCCTTTGACCAGTGTGAGTGCAACCGTACCACGTCTAGGAGCGGCACGCTTGCCGTCCACGGCCCGTTTGGGAGAGGTGGGCTTTAGTAAAGCACGTTTGCACGTGTACGAGCACGAGCGTGCGCACGTGTACGAGCACGAGGCCTACGGCGGTTCTGAGGTCATTTCCTGTGCGCCTGTTGGGACGTAGAAAAAAGAAGGAGGGACCATGCGCGGACATTTCAAACAATGGCGGTGAAAGGTTCACGTTGGTGTGATGCGGAGGTGGAGTGTTTACTGCAGATTTGGTCGATGAAAAGATTCAAAAACAGTCGACAAGACGCACAAAAACTCCGAGGTCTACGGAAAGATCTGGAAACAAAGCCACGCATCGCCATGACGTCATCAATGCGTGTGACGTGTTACGGCGTGATGACGTATAAGCAGCAAGAAGCATTCTCCGAGGCCCAGGTAGTGTGAGTACAAACGGGCCTGGAGGGGGGACAAGGACCCTAAAGCACGGGGCACGGGACGGAGGCACAGTGGGAGGGCGCCCTGAGGTAGAGCTTCAGTGTGCTTCTTCCCAAGAGGTCAGAGGTCACAGCACTTGCATCCGTCCCACGGACCCTTCAGCAGAGTGGTGGTGTGACTTTGGTTCCTCCCATTGAAGGGTGGTCTCTGGAACCAGCAGGCCGCCACCATCACGTACACCCCTCGATTTAGTAACACTGTCTGTAAGTTTACTACTTCCCGTAGCTCAGTGACAACACTGTCCCGTGTGCAGGGGTGTGTGTGTGTGTGTGTGTGTGTGTGTGTGTGGGGGGGGGGGGTATGCTTCTGAAACAAAGTAGCATAACGAGGCAGCTATGTCATACGAATGCCCGATATCTAAGAGACAACGCTTTAAAAGGAGCCGTTTCCGACAGCCCCTGTTATCAGAACCAGGTGTCAGGAATGCCGGTCCAATTCCTGGCATAGCTACGCGCGTGTCGGGCTCCTGTATAAAAGAAGAGAGGCCACCGCTGTGGGCTCCAGCATCCAAACAGCCACCGGGCAAAGAAGCAAGAGACACTCCTCCCATCCATCCATCGAGACGACCAAAGGGACCTCACAGAGAAACATGCATCTGTCTACGGTTCCCCTCTGCGGCCTCCTGCTCCTCCTGAACCTGCAGCCGTTCAGCACGTACCCCCTCAGCACCGGCCTCACCGACACCGACGTGGACCTCCTGAAGGTGAGTCTCTAAATGACGTCTTTGTGGATGTTTTTGAGGCACTCTGCAGCAGCGAGACGAGACAAACAGCGTCATTTAAAGGATTTAAAGGCTCCTAAAGGACACTCTAGCACAAGTTTTGGCTCCTAGAGGACACTTTAGCACAGGTTTTGGCTCCTAGAGGGCACTTTAGCACACGTTTTGGCTCCTAGAGGGCACTTTAGTACAGGTTTTGGTTCCTAGAAGACACTTTAGCACATGTTTTGACTCCTAGAGGACACTCTAGCACAGGTTTAGGCTCCTAGAGGACACTTTAGCACGGGTTTTGGCTCCTAGAGGACACTTTAGCACACGTTTAGGCTCCTAGAGGACACTTTAGCACAGGTTTTGGCTCCTAGAGGACACTTTAGCACAGGTTTTGGCTCCTAGAGGACACTTTAGCACACGTTTAGGCTCCTAGAGGACACTTTAGCACGGGTTTTGGCTCCTAGAGGACACTTTAGCACATGTATTGGCTCCTAGAGGACACTTTAGCACATGTATTGGCTCCTAGAGGACACTTTAGCACATGTTTTGGCTCCTAGAGGACACTTTAGCACACGTCCCCCGTCATCACATTGCTTAATAGTGCTACCAGAAATGTTTGACGGACCCTCCTTAATGTTTATTATCAATGCAGAAAGGTAATGTTTACTTTTACTATGCGAGACTTAGCCTAACTAATGCGTACGTGGATGTTGCAGGTTCTCCTTCACACACTAGAAGAGTCCGTTCCTGATGTGGACCAGAGAGTCCCTGCAGGGTCGGACGGTCTGGACGGTCTGGAGGGTCTGGACGTAGAAGAGGTGGCGGACAGAGAGCAGTCCCGAACAGGACTGACTGAAGCGGCGATCAGGGAGTTTCTCTCAGCAAAGAACCTGAAAAGTGTCCGGAACGACTCGTCCAAGAAGTCCTCGGGCTGCTTCGGCCGACGGATGGACAGAATAGGCTCCATGAGCTCTCTGGGCTGCAACACTGTCGGCAGATACAGTAAGTTACAGTCACCACATCAGGAAAACAGACACAAACATGGCTCCATGTGCAGTTTCCCCTCTGTGCTCTCTGTATAACGCACATCCTGATACTACAGACGTGTGTGTACCGTGCTCCATGACCTCACCTCGCTGTTGTCTTGTTCTCCTGCAGATCCAAAGTGAAGGTGAAGTCTTACCATCTAAAGTCTGGAACTGCGACGTCTCTACCAAAATATATTTTTATCTGAATGCTATTTATTTACTAATATTTATTGAATAATTGAATATTGTTGATGAGTTACTAGTATTTATTTAAAACCAGCGTAAGACTGTTCTACATGTACTGTTGAATGTTTTAATAAATGTTTACAACTGCACCATTAAACCACCGAGTGTTGCTTTAGCATCAGCACACACTCACACACACACACACACACACACACACACACACACACACACACACACACACACACACACACACACACACACAAAGATTATAATGTGAATGAAAACAATAACTCTTATGCAACATTCCTGAAATTATCCTGGGTAATAACCAAGCCCCCACCGCAGAGACTTCCTGGTTGATCCAATCAGGAAGCTCCGTCAGCGTCAGTTCTCTGAGTGTCCACTAGGGGCAGGTTTCATAACAGAGCAGTTTCTCATTGAGCCCCATGTTAAACAGCCGTTTACACAGCATCATTAAACCTGTTTAAGGACAAAAGAACATTCTAGTCTGTGTGTTTAGCTCAGATCTCCATGACAACACTGAGGGGGAGGGGCTAGTTTTTATTTCATTGGAGGTTAAAGTGTATGAATAATTAGGGGCGTGGCTTCTTGAGTGACAGCTAGCCTCTGGCCCTCACTTCTCCTCGGAGGCTAGTTAACAGTTTGTGTCGTGGTGTTTCCATAGTAACAAGATGGTTTGCTCTTTGATGGACTGAACCAACAGATGGTTTAGGAACACACCGTGTTAGCGTTAGCTCTGTTGTGCTAATTAAATAGCCGCACTTGCACCATGACTTGAATACAGCCTGCTATCTCTGACACAGACACTAGATGCTAATGCTAATCTGGAGCAGCAGGGGATTCGGGCTGTGTCTGTGTTTTACAGTCTGAAAGCGTGGGACCGTGTTGAACATCAGTTTAAATCATAAACACTGCACTTAACTCACAGAGCCGCTGTAAACTCTGCTAAAGACAAGGGAATTAAAAAAAAAAGACTCCCGGTCCCAGAAAAAAAACTCAACACTGACTCTCACTCCCGTTTATAAGGTGCTGTTAGCCTAGCTCCTGTGTGGTGGAGCTAATGTGGCTATCTCAGTAAACATCAGCCAGTTGGACGTACGCCCCTCCCCCCAACGTCACATACATGCCCTTTTTTGGTCAGAGGAAATTAGGCGGAGTCAAAATCTGACAGATGGAGACTGTCTTTTTGTAAAGCACGTTTGCACGTGTACGAGCATGAGCGTGCGCACGTGTACGAGCACGAGGCCTACGGCGGTTCTGAGGTCATTTCCTGTGCGCCTGTTGGGACGTAGAAAAAAGAAGGAGGGACCATGCGCGGACATTTCAAACAATGGCGGTGAAAGGTTCACGTTGGTGTGATGCGGAGGTGGAGTGTTTACTGCAGATTTGGTCGATGAAAAGATTCAAAAACAGTCGACAAGACGCACAAAAACTCCGAGGTCTACGGAAAGATCTGGAAACAAAGCCACGCATCGCCATGACGTCATCAATGCGTGTGACGTGTTACGGCGTGATGACGTATAGGCAGCAAGAAGCATTCTCCGAGGCCCAGGTAGTGTGAGTACAAACGGGCCTGGAGGGGGGGACAAGGACCCTAAAGCACGGGGCACGCTACATTGAAATGGTTTAACTGTGTCTCCTCTTCGTTGTGGTCTGGATGCAGGTGATCATAACACTGCTCATATTGCGTAACCTTGATTGCGAAGTGGTTGGGTGTATCGTCAGCATTCGACCCTCCCTCACAAACAAACATGAGTCAACTTTAATCATCTGTCTTCATTAATGTTGTTTACTAAACATGGCTTATATTGATGAGTGTGTCCTTCCTCTCTCATCCAACCCACGCAGCCTCCCTGTGACCCGGGGGCAGCGCCTCCCTGTGACCCGGGGGCAGCGCCTCCCTGTGACCCGGGGGCAGAGCTTCTAACCTACTATGGTGTGTTTTAGGCTCAGGACGCGGACGGAGTGAAGTATTTGCGTGGTGAACGCTGCATTCCTGTCGATACGCACCGCATCTGAGCTCAGAGCTCCAACATGGCTCCTGAGGTCATGCCACTGCTGGCTGGTAAGCGTGATGATACGCAGACACATATACGGTATACACACACACACACACACACACACACACACACACACACACTCACACACATCACCTGCCACCAAGCGCCACTTAAAGGGACATCTGACCGGCTGCCTTATCGTGCAGAGGTGTCAGAATGCACTTGAGACCATCTACAAAACGATGAGCCACTGACACTGACTGTCTCTGTGTGTGTGTCTGCGTGTGTGTCTCTGTGTGTGTGTCTGTGTGTGTGTGTGTGTCTGCGTGTGTGTGTGTGTGTGTGCGTTGGCATGTATATAAAATGTTGCAGTGCAGGCTGTGGTGTCATTAGCAGCAGCAGCAGGAGGATAACATGAGGACTGCGGTCCTGTGGGGCCTGCTGGCCCTGTTTTGCCAGAACACACTGGTGAGCAGCCACGTCCTGGGACGGCCGTCTTCCACCAACGACATGGTTCAGCTCAAGGTAAGACGCACTATACTACGGGATCAACCAGGAAGTCGCTGCGGTGGGGGCTCCGTCTCAAGACAAGGCAGGGCTGGATGGGGTTAGCTGATCTCTCTGCAACATACACACAGACGCACACACAAGGACATCACAGCACCTTACACACACAAGGACATCACAGCACCTTACACACACACAAGGACATCACAGCACCTTACACACACACAAGGACATCACAGCACCTTACACACACACAAGGACATCACAGCACCTTACACACACACAAGGACATCACAGCACCTAACACACACACAAGGACATCACAGCACCTTACACACACAAGGACATCACAGCACCTTACACACACAAGGACATCACAGCACCTTACACACACACACACACATCACAGCACCTTACACACACAAGGACATCACAGCACCTTACACACACACAAGGACATCACAGCACCTTACACACACACAAGGAGATCACAGCACCTTACACACACACAAGGACATCACAGCACCTTACACACACACAAGGACATCACAGCACCTTACACACACAAGGACATCACAGCACCTTACACACACAAGGACATCACAGCATCTTACACACACACAAGGACATCACAGCACCTTACACACACACAAGGACATCACAGCACCTTACACACACACAAGGATATCACAGCACCTTACACACACACCAGGACATCACAGCACCTTACACACACACAAGGATATCACAGCACCTTACACACACACAAGGACATCACAGCACCTTACACACACAAGGACATCACAGCACCTTACACACACACAACGACATCACAGCACCTTACACACACACAAGGACATCACAGCACCTTACACACACAAGGACATCACAGCACCTTACACACACACAAGGACATCACAGCACCTTACACACACAAGGACATCACAGCACCTTACACACACACAAGGACATCACAGCACCTTACACACACACACAAGGACATCACAGCACCTTACACACACACAAGGACATCACAGCACCTTACACACACACAAGGACATCACAGCACCTTACACACACACAAGGACATCACAGCACCTTACACACACGCAAGGACATCACAGCACCTTACACACACACAAGGACATCACAGCACCTTACACACACAAGGACATCACAGCACCTTACACACACGCAAGGACATCACAGCACCTTACACACACACAAGGACATCACAGCACCTTACACACACACAAGGACATCACAGCACCTTACACACACAAGGACATCACAGCACCTTACACACACACACAAGGACATCACAGTAACAATAACACACCACCCATTGTTTATGACCGAGTGGACGTTACCAGTGTTTTACGACCACCAAATCTCACCATTTGCGAAAACCCTCATGTGACTCCTCTCCGCACTCATGCACAGCTCCACTGTTGTGATAAACAACACACAGATACAAAGAGAGAAGGAGAACCCGGTGATTTCCCACAGACATAACGTCCAAACTCCAAACTCTGTTGGATTCTCTCTCCAAAGATTATTTTTGGCAGTTTTCAAGCCTTTTATTATGAAGGACAGACAGGAAATGGGGTGAGAGAGAGAGAGAGACAGAGAGAGAGGGGGAGACATGCAGCAAAGGGATGCAAGCATGAGTCGAACCCGCGACCGCTGCCTCGAGGACCTTCAGCCTCTTTACATGGGGCGACTGCTCCATCCACTGTGCCACCGGCGGCCGCCCCTGTCAGTTCATGTTTTGAGTATTTTAAACGAAGCTTATGTCACAGGTGGCACCTTTAAACGCCGCGTCATCGCTTGTAAACACTGTATTTTAGCTGAGTTTAGGAATATGTGGGATGTTACTGCAGACGTGACTGTGATCGGATATCGCAACATCATCTGTAGTCAAAGTTAATGTGCGTGCATGTGCAAAAACTACCGTCACTTACTCTGCTCCCCTCCTCAGCTGGACCAGCGTTGGCGTGTTTAGCCGCATGTGCGCAGTAAATAATGACTTCCTGCGTCTTCCTGTGAAAACCTGCTCTTATTAGTGACGCTGTTCATCCGACTGTGGGTGGAGCCGCTCTCATTCCTAACAATCATAACCAGTGTGTGTTTGTGTAACTGTGACTCCCACACCAGTCTCTACTGGAGCGCTTCGAGGAGACTCTGGCCGACGCGGCCCAGGACGAGGACTCTGACGCCGATTACCAACAGCCCGACGACAGCCGAGCCGGTCGGGGCTGGAATCTGGACCAGGAGGGGGACCAAGAACCCTCCGTGTCAGAAAGATCTCAGTTACCAGCCGAGGGCCGCAGCAGGACGGCGAGTCAGAGGAGCCGCCTGCAGGACCTGCTGATGACGGCCAGGAAACGGGCCTCGGGCTGCTTTGGAGCCAGGATGGACCGCATCGGGAACGCCAGCGGTCTGGGGTGCAACAACGGAAGAGGTAAGGCTGCAGCTGAGGACTGCAGGAGGAAATCCAATTAGGATTTAGGTGTAACAACTATAAACAGAGAAATCCTGGAGAGTCAGTGATTAGCCCGGGGCAGCACGGTGAGGGCGCACTCACACTGTTCATCCGTACCGCGCCCGAGCACGTGTAACGGGTACAGTCTGGTTCCTTTGACCAGTGTGAGTGCAACCATACCGCGTCTAGGAGCGGCACGCTTGCCGGTCACGGCCCGTCCCTACACACACAACAAAGCACCAATGGGCTCCTTCCACTGTAATGGACTTTACTATGAGAGGAGCTGGTGCAGGGGCCAGTAGGTAAGTCTTTAAAACACTCTTTCATAAACTCTGGCTTCACTAACTACGCTGTTGCTGCTTTGTTGTGTGTGTAGGGACTCTTCTCATGCTGCTGCATTGGGTCGTTTTTGTTGTGTTTTCATCTGTTTTTAGTCGTTTTGTCATGTTTTTGTGGTGTTTTCATCTGTTTTTAGTCGTTTTGTCATGTTTTTGTGGTGTTTTCAACTGTTTTTAGTCGTTTTGTCATGTTTTTGTGGTGTTTTCAACTGTTTTTAGTTATTTCAGCACTGTTTTGTGTTGTTTTTTATCTTTTTTTACTAAAAACAAAGACAGCAGATGTGCATGTGTTCCTTGTCTCCAGATGTGTAACGTTGAACCTTTCCAGTGCAGCTCCTTGTTCTTGTCGTGGTGTTTCTTCTGTTTGATTCTTTGGTTACAGCCACGGTGACAAACAGCTCTTTACCTTCACACACAGATCATCTGCTGAAAGCTCCTGTCCTCCATCTTTCTTTGGGTCGTTTTTGGGGAGGGGTGGATTCAGTGTGTCTGCAGAGACTGGTAGCATGGATGCTCATGTGTGTGAACAGAAAAGTAGACGTGTGTGGGCTTTAGACTCACGGGCCAGCTCTCACAGAACCTGGATATGATCTTAGGGGACAAATATAATTACACCGCAGGCCAGATTTGACCCACGGGCCTGAGTTTGACACCCCCTGATCTAGAGGATGCTAACATGGAATAAATGTGCATAAATACAAACCACACTGTGTGAGCACGTATCAATAACACTGTTTCTGTCGTTCTCCCTGCAGGGTAGTCTGCAGCGTCCTGGGACACGTCGGATTAAAGTTTGATCTCCGAGGACACGAGAAACGACACACGTGTGATTTTTCTTTGGTCACATCTCAGCTGTGTGTGTGTGTGTGTGTGTGTGTGTGTTTTACATGTACTCCTCTGTTTGAATTAACACACAGGCTGTTGTCAGCTACGTACTGAGTTTCTGTTGAGTCCGTTTCACACTGAGTCACATCCACACCCTAAAGGAAATGACTGAAGGACACGAGTGCAGGTGCTTTGCTCTCTAATCAATAAACACTTTGTAGGAGTCTGTCGTTGTTTCATGCATGCTCGTGCTGCAGGTGGAGTGGATGCTCACGGGTGTGTCGACAGGAGCCCTCTCCTTATTAAAGAGGAGCTATGCTAGCAGACCTCGAGCTGAACAGGCTGTCTCTGCAGATGTGCCTGGTATTGTATTGTAGGAGGTCAGCGTAACCACCTGTAATCTCCAACCCCCGGCCCTTGAGACCCTCGCCACTGACCGTCACAGGTGGCGAACCTCTTGTGACGAAGGCGTCAGGATCTATGCGACAGATCTAGAACGCAAAGCAGGTGAGAAGCGCTCGACGCCATCAGCAACCAGCTCATGATGGAAACTTCCCCTGTGACGTTTGCAACCATGTTTGAAAGTCCCGCATCGGACGTCACAGCCATCGAAGAACCCGCCGAGTGTGACCCCCAGAAAGTGTCGACCCACTTTTCTACGCATGAAACCGCGTCTTCGTCGGACTCAACGGACAACTTAAGGAAGCAGCCTGGTATTGGAGAAGTGCAAAAAGAGCTCATAAAGTCACAGTTTCATAAAAACTAAATATATGATATAATAAAGGGGCGACTGTGGTCGTTGTGGTGGTTAGCACTGTCGCCTCACAGCAAGAGGGTTCCTGGTTTGAATCCCGGCTGGGGCCCTTCTGTGTGGAGTTTGCATGTTGTCCCCGTGTCTGCGTGGGTTTTCTCCGGGTTCTCCGGTTTCCTCCCACAGTCCAAAGACGTGCAGGTGTTGGGTTCATTGATGACTCTAAATCACCCGTAGGTGTGAATGGTTGTCTGTCTCTGTTCGTCTCTATGTGTCCTGTGATAGACTGGCGTCCTGTCCAGGGTGGACCCCGCCTCACGCCCGATGTCAGCTGGGATCGGCTCCAGCCCCCCCGCAACCCCGACCCCGGGATAAGCGGTTGAAGATGAATGAATGAATAATATAAAAGTCAGAAGGTCATGCACATCATTTGTTCCACAGGATGTTGCACAGACACAATCATAAGCAAACATGGTTATTAGTTATTTTACCTTGCAACAGGCATCACATCTAGTAATAATTTCACCATTACACACGAGCCGAGGGCACCAGAGGTCGTCACTCGTGAGCAGGAAAAGACAGAATATCGTTCGCTTTCCTCAGAGTTTGTTGTCGGTCACAAAAACTGGTGCGTTCCCTGAATTTCACTGTTTTCAGAACGACGTACGAGCTGCTTTTATCATGAAGGAGAAACTCAGGAGACTTTGGATGAAAGAGTGATACAAACAGAATAACAGGCTGACAGAGGAAGAGTTTTACGTCTGTTTTGTGTTTTATTAAAGGGTACTCGTTAGCTTATGCCGCAGCAGTTTGCTCGTCTTCCTGGGGTCAAAGTTCCTGCAGATAACATCAACACAGTCCAACGATTTAACATCATAAATACAAGAGCACAGCACTAAAGTACATTACACAACTCACAAAGAGCCCTGCAGAGGAGCAGCACGTGCATTTACCATCGTAGGAGCTGTTTCATGTTTTAGGGTTCAGTGTACTGTTGTTTTTGGACACAGGGGGGCGCTCTGTGCGAGCACAGGGTGGTTTGAATAAGGGCGCAGGTGACAGGAAGCAGACACACAGGAAGAGGCCGAACAGAGAGAAGCAACGCGCCGCGACGAACCTGGTACGTCTACATGGACTACATCCAGCACCCACAGCATACACTTTACCTGTGAACCGCGTCAACACCTGTGTGTCAACGGCAACTGGACAATGGAACCAAAATGGGAGAAATTGTGATTACATTAAAACTAAATTAGAGAAATAAATAAAAACAAAACAGCTTTAACCGTAAAAACCCTGAACAAGAGCATCTTTAACCTCCTTTTGAAGGATATTTCACTCTTTTCTTGACGGATATGAAGACTGACTCGCTCTATAAAGCACTGTTCTTTTTGGGGCGTAGGGTCGCCGGTTCGAGTCCCTGTGTAGACCATGAATGGAGCGTTGACTGTTGGCTGGAGAGATGCCAGTTCATCTCCTGGACACTGGACACTGAACAAGAAGACAGACGGATGGACAGAGAGAGACAAAGACAGACTTGAAGACAAAGACAGACACGAAGACAAAGACAGACAATAAGACAAAGACAGACTTGAAGACAAAGACAGACACAAATACAGACACAAAGACAAAGACAGACACAAAGACAGAAAGAGACAAAGACAGACACAGAGACAGACACAAATACAGACACAAAGACAGAGAGAGACACAGAGACAGAAAGAGACAAAGACTGACACAAAGACAGACACAAAGACAGACAAAGACAGACACAAACACAGAGACAGACACAAAGACAGACACAATGACAAAGACAGACACAAAGACAGACAAAGACAGACACAAAGACATACACAATGACAAAGACAGACACAGAGACAGACACAAACACAAAGACAGACACAAAGACAGACAAAGACAGACACAATGACAAAGACAGACACAAAGACAGACACAAAGACAGACACAAACAAAGACAGACACAAAGACAAAGACAGACACAAAGACAGACATGAAGATAAAGACAGACACAAAGACAGACATGAAGATAAAGACAGACACAAAGACAGACACAAAGACAGACACGAAGACAGACACAAAGACAGAGAGAGACAAAGACAGACACAAAGACAGACACGAACACAAAGACAGACACAAATATAGACACAAAGACAGAGAGAGACAAAGACAGACACAAAGATAGACAAAAAGACAGAGACAGACACAGAGACAGACACAAAGACAGAGACAGACACAAAAACAGAAAGAGACAAAGACAGACACAGAGACAGACAATAAGACAAAGACAGACACAAACACTGACACAAAGACAGACACAATGACAAAGACAGACACAAAGACAGACACAAACACAGAGACAGACACAATGACAAAGACAGACACAACCACAGAGACAGACACAAAGACAGACACAATGACAAAGACAGACACAAAGACAGACAAAGACAGACACAAAGACATACACGAAGACAAAGACAGACACAAAGACAGAAACAGAGACAGACACAAAGACAGACACAAGGACAGGCACAGACACAAAGACAGACACGAAGACAGACACGAAGACAGACACGAACACAAAGACACACACAAAGACAAAGACAGACACAAAGACAGACACAAAGACAGACACAAAGACAGAGACAGACACAAAGACAGACACGAACACAAAGACAGACACAAAGACAAAGACAGACACAAAGACAGACATGAAGACAGACACAAAGACAGACACAGAGACAGACACAGAGACAGACACAGAGACAGACACAAAGACACAGAGACAGACACAGAGACAGACACAGAGACAGAGACAGACACAAAGACAGACACAAAGACAGACACAGAGACAGACACAGAGACAGACACAAAGACAGACACAAGGGCAGACACAGACACAAAGATAGAGATGCATCAACCACAACAGTAACAGTAACCATAATAACATCTACAGTAATGTGAATATGACTCATAGGTTATAACAGTTAAAGCAGCAGAACAGGAACAAGCTCAGCTGAGGTGACAGAATATGAAAATGATAATAATTATGATGGTAAACACGATGAATGATGAGTCGTGGTGATAACAAACAGCTACGACACACACACACACACACACACGCACACACACACTGATGGTGTTCTTATGTGTGTGTGTGATAAAGGGAGGGAGAGGACGCACTCTGGTGGTGATCAGAGCTGAACCAGGACCGTCAACAGGAACCCTCGGCTCTCTGTTACTGAGAGAAACCATTCATTTTTTATCATTCATTCATTCATCTTCAACCGCTTATCCCGGGGTCGGGGTCACGGGGGGGTGCTGGAGCGGATCCCAGCTGGCATCGGGCGTGAGGCGGGGTCCACCCTGGACAGGACGCCAGTCTATCACAGGACACATAGAGACGAACAGAGACAGACAACCATTCACACCTACGGGTGATTTAGAGTCATCAATGAACCGAACACCTGCACGTCTTTGGACTGTGGGAGGAAACCGGAGAACCCGGAGAAAACCCACGCAGACACGGGGACAACATGCAAACTCCACACAGAAGGGCCCCAGCCGGGATTCAAACCAGGAACACTCTTGCTGTGAGGCGACTGTGCTAACCACCACACCACCGTGTCGCCCTGCTGAGTAATATATAGTGATTTGTTAAACACGGCTGTTAAAACGCTTATTACAGTGCAGTTTAAGTACATTACATTACATTACACACAGAAGGGCCCCAGCCAGGATTCAAACCAGGAACCCTCTCACTGTGAGGCATATGTTATTTAACCCTCCTGTTTTACAATCTGACCCGATTCACTGTTTAACATCTTTAAACACGTTGATTTTTTATGTTTTTGCTTCATATTTTCGACTTTTCCTTATTTGACGGGGACGTAATTGTTTTTTTTCATTGTCCTGTGAACAAACGTGTCACACCGCTGTTCCTTTTCATCAGTTTGATCATTTTAATGATTTAATCATTATTATTATTGTTGCTTTTATTATTATTATCTACTGTGTTTGAAATAGCTTGTTTCTCCTGAGGTCAAACGGACCCTGAACGCAACACGCTGCCGTCCTCGATAATGGAAAAGACTTTTATTCCAAATATCATAAATAACTCAAAATAATAAACTTACTTTAAAACACACAAACAAAAGACCCTCGATCCAATTTTAGATCAATATATTTCCTGTATATTTCTGAAGTCACGTCACACCGTAGGTTCTCTGGATGATGACGAAGGTGTTTGGTGCGATTAAGGGCGCCCTCCCACTGTGCCTCCGTCCCGTGCCCCGTGCTTTAGGGTCCTTGTCCCCCCCTCCAGGCCCGTTTGTACTCACACTACCTGGGCCTCGGAGAATGCTTCTTGCTGCCTATACGTCATCACGCCGTAACACGTCACACGCATTGATGACGTCATGGCGATGCGTGGCTTTGTTTCCAGATCTTTCCGTAGACCTCGGAGTTTTTGTGCGTCTTGTCGACTGTTTTTGAATCTTTTCATCGACCAAATCTGCAGTAAACACTCCACCTCCGCATCACACCAACGTGAACCTTTCACCGCCATTGTTTGAAATGTCCGCGCATGGTCCCTCCTTCTTTTTTCTACGTCCCAACAGGCGCACAGGAAATGACCTCAGAACCGCCGTAGGCCTCGTGCTCGCACACGTGCGCACGCTCGTGCTCGTACATGTGCAAACGTGCTTTACTAAAGCCCACCTCTCCCAAACGGGCCGTGGACGGCAAGCGTGCCGCTCCTAGACGTGGTACGGTTGCACTCACACTGGTCAAAGGAACCAGACTTTAGCCGTGACACGTGCTGGGGCACGGTACGGAGGTACAGTGGGAGTGCGCCCTGCCTACTTCTAATAAATACATTGAAATGGTTTAACTGTATGGTCTCCCCTTCGTTGTGGTCTGCCGTGAGCCAGACTTTAGCCGTGAATCGTGCTCGGGCAGAGTTTTAACTTATTTAGTTATTCACTGTGACTCCCCGTGCGAACCACAGCAGGATCACCAGGGATGGACGAAACTAATGTGATATGATGCTTTCCACTGAAGCCGTCAAATTACCATGGAGAGAGGAAGTGATTCATGCAGGAAGTGTGTGATTCACTCGTGAACCTCTGGCGTCTGAATGCATGTGACGGGCGGAGAGAAGGAGACGTCACCGTGGTTACACTTAGTCACACGGTTCTGTCCACGGACATCAGGGACGTGATGGAGATCTGTTCAACTGTGGTAACGTACGGCACCAGCGAAGCATGTCAACAACAACCAAGCAGCTTCTGAAGAAGAGGAGGAAGAGGAAGAAGAAGAGGAAGAGGAAGAAGAGGAGGAAGAAGAAGAAGGGGAGGAAGAGGAAGAGGAAGAAGAAGAAGAAGAAGAAGAAGAAGAAGAGGAAGAAGAAGAAGAGGAAGAAGAGGAGGAGGAAGAAGAAGAAGAAGAAGAAGAAGAAGAGGAAGAAGAAGAAGAGGAAGAAGAAGAAGAAGGAGAAGAAGAAGAAGAAGAAGAAATTCAGCAGTGAAAGTTACTTGATAAAGGATTTTATGAAGTAAATCCTTCAGGTTATTTGTTGGTGCAGTCGGAGCCTCCTGTCGGCCCCTCACCTGCAGTGGGAGCCTCCTGTCGGCCCCTCGCCTGCAGTCGGAGCCTCCTGTCGGCCCCTCGCCTGCAGTCGGAGCCTCCTGTCGGCCCCTCACCTGCAGTGGGAGACTCCTGTCGGCCCCTCACCTGCAGTGGGAGCCTCCTGTCGGCCCCTCACCTGCAGTGGGAGACTCCTGTCGGCCCCTCACCTGCAGTCGGAGCCTCCTGTCGGCCCCTCACCTGCAGTGGGAGACTCCTGTCGGCCCCTCACCTGCAGTCGGAGCCTCCTGTCTGCCCTTCACCTGCAGTGGGAGACTCCTGTCGGCCCCTCGCCTGCAGTCGGAGACTCCTGTCGGCCCCTCGCCTGCAGTCGGAGCCTCCTGTCTGCCCTTCACCTGCAGTGGGAGACTCCTGTCGGCCCCTCACCTGCAGTCGGAGACTCCTGTCGGCCCCTCACCTGCAGTCGGAGCCTCCTGTCGGCCCCTCACCTGCAGGGAGGGGCCGGTCAGTGTGTTGAAGTTTGAAACTTTATGCAAACAGAATGGGGGGGGGGGGGGGGGGGGGCAAAGGCTGCGAGTGAAAGATGCATCTGTGGAGCCAAGACAACCTTAGGGTGCACTCACACTTACCATCCGTCCCGTGCCCCAGCACGTTTCACGGCTAAAGTCTGGTTCCTTTGACCAGTGTGAGTGCAACCGTACCACGTCTAGGAGCGGCACACTTGCCGTCCACGGCCCGTTTGGGAGAGGTGGGCTTTTGTAAAGCACGTTTGCACGTGTACGAGCAAGAGCGTGCGCACGTGTACGAGCACGAGGCCTACGGCGGTTCTGAGGTCATTTCCTGTGCGCCTGTTGATGAAAAAGACGTCTAACTGACGTTAGAGGTGATTGTAATTGTTCACATGTTCGGTTGTTGTGTCTGTCTTGTTTCAACAGAGCATTTGGACCCTGAAATCGTATTTTGAAAGGGTGTTACGTCAGACTGAACAGCCGGATAGCCAAAGCCATCAGCACCACCAGACACCAAGCTCACCTCTTCAGAGTCTCCGCTGCTGGGCGACCGCATAATTGATGTCCAGCCGGACCCTGTGCGGGCCTGTGGTTTGTCCCGGTCGACGATCTTCTGTTCCAGAGTTGGGGGTCCTGACATACAGCTCCGCTCTGCTCGTTTTAGGTTTGCAGTGCATGTGTAAAAGGAGCTTAAGTCTCATCTCATCTCCAACCTCTGATCCTGGATCAGGTCTCAGGCGCAGCAGCTCCAGCAGGGGACCCCAAACTTCCCTTTCCCGGGCCACATTAACCAGCTCTAACTGGGGGATCCTGAGGCGTTCCCAGGCCAGTGTGGAGATCTAATCTCTCCACCTGGTCCTGGGTCTTCCCCGAGGCCTCCTCCCAGCTGGACGTGCCTGGAACACCTCCCTAGGGAGGCGCCCAGGGTTCATCCTTACCAGATGATCCTGAACCACCTCAACTGGCTCCTTTCAACGCAAAGGAGCAGCGGCTCTACTCCGAGTTCCTCACGGATGCTGAACTTCTCCCCCTCTCTCTAAAGGAGACTCCAGCCCCCCCTCCTGAGGAAACACATTTCAGCCGCTTGTACCTGGACCTGGTTCTTTGGGTCCTGACCCAGCTTTCATGACCACAGGTGAGGGTAGGAACCAGGACTGAGGGTAGATCCAGAGCTTTGTCTTCCTCAGCTCTCTTTTCATCACAACGGTGCGGTAGAGCGACTGCAGCTCCGCCCCCGCTGCTCCGATTCTCCGGCCAAACTCACGCTCCATCGTCCCCTCACTCGTGAACAAGACCCTGAGGTACTTGAACTCCTTCACTTGGGGTCAGGACTCATTCCCTACCCGGAGCTTAAGTCTTGTTTAATAATCACCTAAAACATTTTAAAGCTCTCATTAACAAACAATTCAGCTTTATTAATGTAATGAGTATAATTCAGGACGGACGGTGTTTGTTTTGTTTGGCTGTAGCCCAACAAAACAGTATCACACATGTTTTCTCCTTTGCCTAATATCCATGTTGTTTGCATATTAGGCAAATGAATGTTTCCTTCATCAGTCATATGAGGTGCTGTCCTAAATAAAGGACTATTTAACGGCTGCAGGTGTGAAGTCAAACATCAGTTTAAACAAGGAGAGAACAAGATGAGCATCCTTGTCCTGCTCACCCTGGCTGCATCAGGCAAGTCTTTAACATGTTTTATTATTTTCTGTTATCACAGTGCACTGATATATCCTTGTTGCTACAGAACATTATTATGATGCACTTCAGATTAATTCAAATTTGATGTTGATGACATCCATACATGTCTGGATAAAGAGCTACAGCGCCGCGGCCTCGGGTCAAAGAGCCCTGCCACCTTCACTCGCCTGCATCTTTATAAATATGTGTGTCACTACAGGGCTGAGTGCTGTCGCCTCACATGCTGGACATCAATACCATTTTGTTTATGAACGGAAGAATATGACTGAAGCCCAAAGTTACTGCAGAGAGACATTCACAGACCTGGCCACTGTGGACGGCATGGAGGACATGGAGACACTGAGGAACATGGTCGATTTAAGCCAAATGGTCGGCAACGCAACTGTGAGTTCACTTCTCTGTGTGACAGCTGGAACCCTAACCCCACTCGGTCATAACTAAATGCCGTGCAGTTAAAATAACCATGCGTCTCTCTAATTCAGAGTGCAAAGTGTTTCCCTGTTGAGCTGCAGTGGAGGGATGGTAACAAAAGGAGGGAGCTTTGTATTAGAAAGACTGTAACTTTGGCAGATGTCCACAGACAGCTGAAGCCTCATTAACTTCAGATAAACCGTTGAATGCCTGTATGTAGAACTAAAAGATACAGAGGCAGTTTTGTTCCCTCAGCTGTCATAATATTAAATAACACTTTTTAGACTACACACTAATGTATCTAACTTATTTACTGCACAGCATCTTAATGTATTTATATATTTATTACTTATTCTTGCTCAGCTGCGAGAATCTGTTAAGATGACTTTTAATCTGTATTTTATCCCCTGAAATATACATATATGAGATTTAACCATGTCTCTATGTCAGGAGCACTGTTGCCACTGTTATGTCAATGTCTTCTTGTTTTAATGTGGTCTGTGTGTGTGTGTGTGTGTGTGTGTGTGTGTGTGTGTAAGCAGCCTACTCTTTTTACCTGCAACCAAATCTACCCTTGGGTACCATAAAAGTTATCTTACCTTAGAATATACAGTGGGTATGGAAAGTATTCATTCATTCATTCATTCATTCATCTTCAACTGCTTATCCCGGGGTCGGGGTCGTGGGGGGCTGGAGCCGATCCCAGCTGACATTGGGCGTGAGGCGGGGTCCACCCTGGACAGGACGCCAGTCTATCACAGGACACATAGAGACAAACAGAGACAGAACAACAGGAGCAGGGACTAATTATTTCTGTCACAATCAAACATTGATTTCAGCGAGCCTGGATAGGTCTGTACGATGGTGAGGAGTACAGCTGGAAGTGGTCACTGTCAGACACAAGTTTCTACAAAGATGGGGAGACGGAGTTCGGATGGTGGGCACCTGGACAACCGAACATTATAAGCAATGAAAAATGCACAGCGTCTGAATATGGAGGTTGGCATGACTACCCGTGTGGGACCAGTTTTAAAGCTGTCTGCATGGATGTCACAGGTGAGAATTTGAACTTGTTTAAGGCCCTTTTTAGACGAAGACGATCTAGAAAGGAAACGCAAAAGTGGCGTTGTATTTTTACTTTTTATTTCGCGTTTAGGCAAGTCAAGTACAGGCAGCATTTCTTATCTATGATTTAAACTCATATTTAACACAGTCCAATGCCCATAAACTGTAAAACACCGACCCTCACGGCCCGAATCCTCCTGCTGCTCCAGATAAGCATCTAGTGTATGTGCCATCGATAGCACAGCTGTATTCAAGTCATGGTGCAAGTGCGGCTATTTAATTAGCATAAGAGAGTTAATGTTAACATGTTGTGTTTCTAAACCATCTGTTGTACAGTCGATCAAAGAGCAAACCATCTTGTTACTATGGAAACACCACGACATGAATGACCCCAGTGAAGGTTGAGATGACAGGGTTAGCATGCTAATCCTGACAACTAGCCACCGAGATTAAGTGAGGGCCAGAGGCTAGCTGTCACTCAAGAGGCCACGCCCCTAATTATTCATAAACTTTAACCTCCAATAAAATAAAAACCAGCCCCTCCCCCTCAGTGTTGTCATGGAGATCTGAGCTAAACACACAGACTAGAATGTTCTTTTGTCCTTAAACAGGTTTAATGATGCTGTGTAAACGGCCTGTTTAACATGGGGCTCAATGAGAAACTGCTCTGTTATGAAACCTGCCCCTAGTGGACACTCAGAGAACTGACGCTTTTGGCACTTCCTGGTTGGATCAAACAGGAAGTCGCTGTGGTGGGGGCTTGATACAAATGTGTGATTGTGAGGCTGGATGTTCCACAGCACTTCTCTGTTTTCTATTTTCAGGGACACTTGTCGCCACCGAGGTCTCCATGAATTGGAATGAAGCCCAGAGCTACTGCAGAGAACACCACACAGACCTGGCCAGTGTGAGAAATGAGACAGAGCACCAGAAGTTCCAGGAGCTGTTCGATGGAGGAGCTCTATACGCAGGAGAGTACGTTTGGATAGGCCTCTTCAAAGACTCCTGGAAGTGGTCGGGTGGAAGTCACTCCTCCTTTAGGTACTGGAAAACTGGGGAACCTACTGGTAACTCTGAGTCCTGTGCGTCTGCAGATTTTAGCAGCTCTGGAAAATGGCTGGATGAGAATTGTGGCTCCAAGAAAGCGTTCATTTGCTACGGTCCAGGTGAGTGCTGAGCCATGATTCAAATAGTATTTAGATTCAGGTTTTAATTCAGCATCAAATGAAAATACAACAAAAACAATGGAAAACATCAAGTTGTGGATGGAACACTTGTGATGTTAATCGTTCTTATGAGATTGCTTGGAAAGTTAGCATGCAGTGGTGATCAGCTGCAGATGATTCCTTTGTCTTCACTTAATGATGAAAATATGCAAATTATATTATATAATTATATTTTTGTCACAGCTACAACAACACCAGCTGCAACGACACCAGCTGCAACAACACCAGCTGGAACAACACCAGCTGCAACAACACCAGCTGCAACACAAGCTGCAACAACACCAGCTGCAACAACACCAGCTGGAACAACACCAGCTGCAACAACACCAGCTGCAACAACACCAGCTGCAACAACACCAGCTGCAACAACACCAGCTGGAACAACACCAGCTGCAACAACACCAGCTGCAACAACACAAGCTGCAACAACACCAGCTACAACCACACCAGCTGCAACAACACCAGCTGCAACAACACCAGCTACAACCACACCAGCTGCAACAAAACAAGCTGCAACAACACCAGCTGCAACAACACCAGCTGCAACAACACCAGCTGCAACAACACCAGCTACAACCACACCAGCTGCAACAAAACAAGCTGCAACAACACCAGCTACAACCACACCAGCTGCAACAACACCAGCTGCAACAACACCAGCTGCAACAACACCAGCTGGAACAACACCAGCTGCAACAACACCAGCTGCAACAAAACAAATTACAGCCAAACAGGTGATCAGACTGAGAGTGAACTCCTCTGTGGATCTCAATGACCCTGCCATGATGGAGGACATGTTGAAGCAGGTAAATCAGGTTTTTATGTTTTATGCAAAAACAGAACGACCACATGACTCTTAAAAGCAAAAAAATTGATCGTCAGGGAGGAAATTCATGTATCAGCAGAACAAGAAACAGTCTGAGGAGGAAAGTGATAAAGCTGTCAAAAATAATAAAGACAGCAAAATAACATTATAACGCTATATAGCTTGTCATCGCCTCACACGGGGCACCAATAAATGTAGGGGAAATACTACTTAAGGAATTAAGCAAGTCAGAGCATTTAATCTGATCATATATAATGTAGTATATGAGAATAATAATAATAATAATAATAATAATAATAATAATAATAATAATAACTTGTACTTATATAGCGCCTTTCATAGTACCCAAGGTCGCTTAACAATGGGGGGGGGGGGTGTTAGCGTTCAAAGGACTTGGTGAAAAGAAATGTTTTGAGGTGCTTTTTGAACGTAGGCAGAGACGGGGCAGAGAGCGGATATGGAGTGGTCGGCTGTTCCAGAGTGTGGGAGCGTTGACAGAGAAAGCCCTGTCCCCAAAAGTCCGCAACTTGGTGCGGGGGGTGGGTGGCTAGCATGTCCTTGTCAGAAGACCGCAGGGAGCGTGACTGAGTGTAGGGGTGGAGGAGACCTGTGAGGTGTTGTGGTGAGAGTCCCTGGAGAGATTTGTAGGTGAGCAGGAGGATCTTGTAGGCGATGCCTGACTTGACTGGCAACAGTGGAGCTGTTGGAGAATGGGAGTGATATGCTGCCAGGGCTTTGTGTGGGTTCAGACCCTGGCTCCTGAGTCCTGAACATACTGCAGTCTGCTCGGGGCCTTGGTGGGCAGGCCAGACAGGGCACCATTGCAGTAGTCCAAACGGGAGGTGATGAAGGCATGGATGAGTGTCTCAGTTACTGAAGGTGTGAGTGAAGGCCGGAGTCGTGAGATGCTTCTGGGGTGGTAGAAGGCTGACTTGGTCACATTGTTGATGTGAGACCGGAAGGAGAGAGTGGAGAGTCCAGAAGAACTCCCAGGTTGCGCACCTCAGTAGATGGGGAAATGGAGCAGCCATCCACAACCAGGGCCAGGTCTCCAATTTCAGGAAATCTAAATAACAAGGCAGAATGTCATCTCTCTGTGTGAGTGATAATGCGGAGTTTTGTGTTTCAGCTCAAGCAGAAGCTGAAGGACCAGGGGCTGAACGATGACATCAAGCTGAGCTGGAAGAAGCAGCCGGATGGAAAAGTCTTCCACAAGGAAGAGAAGAAGACAAAGAAGAAGGACAAGTACATGCACGATGACCTTTAAAGTTCAACCGCTGTGTCTGTCCTCATCAGACTGAAGTGTGTATCCGTCCTCAGAGTCCTCGTGTAATGGGCCCGAATCAGCTGATTCATCGATAAGTCGCAACTATTTTGGTCATCAGTTCATCCTGGAAGTCATTTAAGGGTTCCAGCTTCTCCAACTTGAAGATTTGAGGCGTTTCTTTGTTGTATATGGTCATAAACTTCTATTTACTCACATTTACAGTTATATCGTTGGGTTGTGGACTTTTGGGATGTGACATTTTATTTATTTTTAAATGACTTAATGACATTGTTTAGAGATGATCCTTTAAAATGAGATAAAATAAGATTATATCAGATAAAATACTCAAAGATAAGGTTCTTTAAGATGAGATAAAATAAGATTATATCAGATAAAATACTTTAAAATAAGGTGAGATGATGTAAAATGAGGTATGGCTCTTTTAGATGAGATAAATTATATTAGATAAAATACTTTATAACACATTTTGATTGAAAACAGCAGCTTTTACAAAATGAGGATTCTTTCAAATGTATTTTCATGATGAAAACACGTCTTTCTTTATTTGAGAGCGACTTTGCAATCAGAGCAAATGTGCAATTTTCTCTAAAATGACATCTACAGGTAAAAATGAAAAAAGATTTCCAGGTTCCAGCTTCTGAAATATGAACATTTGATGCTTTTCTCTGTCATAAAGTTTCATTTACTCACATTTAAACTCATATCTTTGGGTTTTAGACTGTTGGGACGTGGGAGTGTTTCATTATTTTAGGAGTTGATTCTGTCTGATGAGATATTTTACTTTTGTCATGATTGGATCAGGACAGTCCTACTCTCCTTTTTCGTTGTTTTTGTCTCCCTCTGTCGTTGTTTTTCTGTATGTGCTCCCCTTTGTTCCCCTGGTTCAGTTGGTTTTCCTGGCAGGTGGTTCTCGTTTGCATTGATCACCTGCAACACTGTATATTAAGCCGGTCCTGAGCCTCATTTGGGGCCGGATCACTGTTCCACACACTCTATCCACCCAGATGTCTCCCTGGCCTCTTGTGTTCATGCCCCGTGTAAAGTTTGCCTTTGTTGTCTGTGCACCTTTTTTGTTAAAGTAAGTTTATTAAATCTGTTAAAACTGACTCTTGAGTTCCGTGTCTGCACTTGGGTCCCCCTCCTCTGTGAATTCCCCGTCACCCCACGTGACAGACACAGAACTCAAGAGTCAGTTTTAACAGATTTAATAAACTTACTTTAACAAAAAAGGTGCACAGAGAACAAAGGCATGAACACAAGAGGCCAGGGACACAGGGAGACATCTGGGTGGACAGAGTGTGTGGAATAGTGATCCGGCCCCGAATGAGGCTCAGGACCGGCTTAATATACAGTGTTGCAGGTGATCAATGCAAACGAGAACCACCTGCCAGGAAAACCAAGTGAACCAGGGGAACAAAGGGGAGCACATACAGAAAAACAACGACAGAGGGAGACAAAAACAACGAAAAAGGAGAGTAGGACTGTCCTGATCCAATCATGACAACTTTAGTAAGAGATAAAAAGATAAGAAATAAGACTATATCTGCTAAAATACTTTAAGATAAGGTAAGAAACTGAAAAATAAACAGTAAACACACTTTTCTGTTTGTTTTTGTGACATTTCTTTAAACGAGCTCATTAAGCCTGTTGTTGTTGTTGTTGTGCTGTCTCATTATTGGGGATACAAACGTTAAGACATGTTCCTAAAATTATAACGTTGTGTGTTATAATAATGTTATAATATTTATATGACATTTGCAACAATTGCAACTTCTCAAATAATAAGATTGGATTCTTTTCTTTGTCATACATGGTCATAAACTTACCTCGTGAAGTTTGACTCGATTGAACTTGATGTTTGAATTTATCTTCTTGACTTTTTGGAAATGATAATAGAACCCAAAGAACCAGGTCCAGGTCAGGACCCAAAGAACCAGGTCCAGGTCAGGACCCAAAGAACCAGGTCCAGGTCCAAGCGTGTGAAATGTGTTTCCTCAGGAGGGGGTCTGGAGTCTCCCTTAGAGAGAGGGGGAGAAGTTCAGCATCCGTGAGGAACTCGGAGTAGAGCCGCTGCTCCTTTGCGTTGAAAGGAGCCAGTTGAGGTGGTTCAGGATCATCTGGTAAGGATGAACCCTGGGCGCCTCCCTAGGGAGGTGTTCCAGGCACGTCCAGCTGGGAGGAGGCCTCGGGGAAGACCCAGGACCAGGTGGAGAGATTAGATCTCCACACTGGCCTGGGAACGCCTCAGGATCCCCCAGTTAGAGCTGGTTAATGTGGCCCGGGAAAGGGAAGTTTGGGGTCCCCTGCTGGAGCTGCTGCCCCCGAGACCTGACCCCGGAAATGTGTGTATATGTGAGGTGATCTGCTGTTTTTGTTTTGTAGCTAAGGTAAAATATAAACATTAGTTTGTCCTGAGGGTTTGTCTGCCCTGTTCTCTGTCTGCAGGTGCTGTTCTCTGTGTCTGCAGGTGCTGTTCTGTGTCTGCGGGTGCTGTTGTGTGTCTGCAGGTGCTGCTCTGTGTCTGCAGGTGCTGCTCTGTGTCTGCAGGTGCTGTTCTGTGTCTGCGGGTGCTGCTCTGTGTCTGCAGGTGCTGTTCTGTGTCTGCAGGTGCTGCTCTGTGTCTGCAGGTGCTGCTCTGTGTCTGCAGGAGCTGTTCTGTGTCTGCAGGTGCTGTTGTGTGTCTGCAGGTGCTGTTCTCTGTGTCTGCAGGTGCTGTTCTCTGTGTCTGCAGGTGCTGTTCTGTGTCTGCGGGTGCTGTTCTGTGTCTGCAGGTGCTGCTCTGTGTCTGCAGGAGCTGTTCTGTGTCTGCAGGTGCTGTTGTGTGTCTGCAGGTGCTGTTCTGTGTGTCTGCAGGTGCTGTTGTGAGTCTGCAGGTGCTGTTCTGTGTCTGCAGGTGCTGTTGTGTGTCTGCAGGTGCTGTTGTGTGTCTGCAGGAGCTGTTCTGTGTCTGCAGGTGCTGTTCTGTGTGTCTGCAGGTGCTGTTGTGTGTCTGCAGGAGCTGTTCTGTGTCTGCAGGTGCTGTTCTGTGTCTGCAGGTGCTGTTGTGTGTCTGCAGGAGCTGCTCTGTGTCTGCAGGTGCTGTTGTGTGTCTGCAGGAGCTGCTCTGTGTCTGCAGGTGCTGTTGTGTGTCTGCAGGAGCTGCTCTGTGTCTGCAGGTGCTGTTGTGTGTCTGCAGGTGCTGCTCTGTGTCTGCAGGTGCTGTTCTGTGTCTGCAGGAACTGTTGTGTGTCTGCAGGTGCTGTTGTGTGTCTGCAGGTGCTGCTCTGTGTCTGCAGGTGCTGCTCTGTGTCTGCAGGTGCTGCTCTGTGTCTGCAGGAGCTGTTGTGTGTCTGCAGGTGCTGTTGTGTGTCTGCAGGTGCTGCTCTATGTCTGCAGGTGCTGTTCTCTGTCTGCAGGTGCTGTTGTGTGTCTGCAGGTGCTGTTCTGTGTCTGCAGGTGCTGTTCTGTGTCTGCAGGAGCTGCTCTGTGTCTGCAGGAGCTGCTCTGTGTCTGCAGGTGCTGTTGTGTGTCTGCAGGAGCTGCTCTGTGTCTGCAGGAGCTGTTGTGTGTCTGCAGGTGCTGTTCTCTGTCTGCAGGTGCTGTTGTGTGTCTGCAGGAGCTGTTGTGTGTCTGCAGGTGCTGTTGTGTGTCTGCAGGAGCTGCTCTGTGTCTGCAGGAGCTGCTCTGTGTCTGCAGGAGCTGTTGTGTGTCTGCATGTGCTGTTGTGTGTCTGCAGGTGCTGTTCTGTGTCTGCAGGTGCTGCTCTGTGTCTGCAGGAGCTGCTCTGTGGCTCTGCAGTCACATGTGTCAACAACCTGTTTCACCAACGAGGAAGACACGGAAGGTCCTCACCGCAGAGATCGTCTATTGTAGTGAGGATGTGTCACTCTGATATATGTAGAAAATTAAAGAGTAAGCGTGAAAAGGATGAGGAAAAATAAAGGGCTGGAAATAAAGAAATTACAGACATAATTAATTAATTAATTGATTCAAAATTTACGGAAAAAGTAGCTAAAGTTAGGTCAAAATAAAAACCACTGCAGCTGCAGATACTAAGTCATTATTCTGATGAAACTAAATCATTATTTTTAAGATAAAATAATTACAATATTAAGTATTTTGTATTTATAATATTTTGAGATATTAAGTCAGTTGTTATTTTAGATTTTAAATCATTATTTTGAAATATTATTTTAAGATAACTATTTTTGAGAGATTATGTCATCATTTTTTAGATGCTTTGTCATTATATGAGAAACTAAATCATTATTTTGAGATATTAAATAATTATTTTTAAGTTATTGAGTCATTTTTTACATAGTATGTTATTATTTTAAGACACTAACTCATTAATCTGAGAAACTATGTCTATATTTAAGATGCTTTGTAGATATTTGAGAAACTAAATCATTATTTTTAAGATATTAAATCATTATTTTTAAGATAAAAGTCATTTTTGACACAGTATGTTTTTATTTTAAGACACTAACTCATTATTTGAAATATATTAAGCCTATTTTTTAAGATGCTTTGTCATCATTTGAGGTGCTAAATCATTATTTTAAGATACTAACTCATTATTTTGAGATATTAAGTCATTATTTTTTAGATACTTTATCAATATTTGAGACTAAATCATTATTTTTAAGATATTAAGCCATTTTTTTTACATCGTATGTTATTATTTTAAGACACTAACTCATTAATCTGAGAAACTAAGTCATTATTTTAAGATATTAAGCCATTTTTTTACATTGTATGTTTTTATTTTAAGACACTAACTCATTATTCTAAGAAACTACGTCTATAATTAAGATGCTTTGTCATTAAATGAGAAACTAAATCATTATTTTTAAGATAAAAGTTATTCTATGAGGTACTAAGTTATTATTTTGAGATACTAAATAATTATTTTAAGATATTAAATCAATATTTTTTAAGATAAAAGTTATTATTTGAGAAACTAAGTCTATAATTAAGATGCTTTGTCATTATTTGAGAAACTAAATCATTATTTTTAAGATAGTAAATCATTATTTTTAAGTTATTGAGTCTTTTTTACATCCTATGTTATTATTTTAAGACACTAACTCATTATTTTAAGATAAAAGTTATTGAGAAACTTAGTCTATATTTTAAGATGCTTTGTCATCATTTGAGGTGCTGAGTCATTATTTTAAGACACTAATATTAATGTTTTGTCATATCGGTAGAAATCCCCGGAGCTGCCGGTCCTCGGAAGCGGCGGCAGAGTGAGCGCTCTCCCCGGCTCCGCCTCCTCTCTGCTCGGTGTTTTAGGAAACGTGGCCTTACAGCAGCAGCCAGCTGTGGATGAATGAGAACCGCACACACCGGCTCCACTCTTCACCTCCAGCCGCCTGCCTCTCACTCTACTGCCGCTGCCCTTCCTTTGAACCCCGGCTCTAAAGAATAAACCATGGCCGACACGGAACAGGCCGCGGCCTCGGGCCCGGAGGCCGCCGCCGCCGCCGCCGCCGCCGCCGCGGTCCTGGACGCCCTGAACGCCACGGACTCCAACGGGACCGAGGCGCTCAACGCTACGGCCAAATTCGTGGCTAGTCCGGAGGGCACGGCGCTGGCGTACGGGAGCCTGGTGTTCATGGCGCTGCTGCCCATCTTCTTCGGAGCCCTGCGGTCCGTCACCTGCTCCAAGTCTAAGGTAACAACCCACCGGCACATCCTCCCTCCTCGTCCCCGTGAACAGAGCTCTGTGACGCGGATTCACTTCAGCCCGTGTGCCCGTTGGTTAGCTTCCAGCGGCTAGCTAAGCTAACTGTTTTCAGCTAACTTCACGGTTTGATTCGAGCTTAAATGTCTTAAAAATAACATTTAAACACTAACTTTAGGTAAACAGGTGAAGAAGCAGCGTACAGAGAAATAAAGACGGATAAATTTAAATTAAATTAATTTAAAAATGACGGAAAATAGCGTGATAAACTCAGACAGCTGTTAGCATGTTAACGGTTATTTTCAGTTACCGAGCAACTGCCGACGTGTTCGTTTCAACCTGTTGCAAAATAAGTGTTTATTTTAAAATATAGGTCTTTATTTAAGATAATAACTCATTATTATTTTATAATGTACATTCAGAAATGAGATATGTCATCATTTTAAGATATAGTCATTATTGTAAGACACTAAGTCATTATTTAAGATTTTAAGTCATTATTTTAAGGTACTAAGCCTTTATTTTGAAAAACATCATAATTGTTAGATATTAAGTCTTTATTATGAGCAATAAGTAATTATTTTAAGCTACTAAGTCATTATTATGAGATATAAAGTCATTATTTTAAGATTTTAAGTCATTATTTTTAGATTTTAAGTCATTATTTTAGATTTTAAGTCATTATTACGAGATATAAAGTCATTATTTTAAGATTTTAAGTCATTATTTTAGATTTTAAGTCATTATTTTAGATTTTAAGTCATTATTTTAGATTTTAAGTCATTATTTTAGATTTTAAGTCATTATTTTAGATTTTAAGTCATTATTTTAGATTTTAAGTCATTATTTTAAGATTTTAAGTCATTATTTTTAGATTTTAAGTCATTATTTTAAGATTTTAAGTCATTATTTTAAGATTTTAAGTCATTATTTTAGATTTTAAGTCATTATTTTAAGATTTTAAGTCATTATTTTAAGATTTTAAGTCATTATTTTAGATTTTAAGTCATTATTTTAAGATTTTAAGTCATTATTTAAGCCACTAAGTCATTATTATGAGATAAAAAGTCATTATTATGAGATTTAAGTCATTATTAAAAGCTACTTAGTGTAGTTACAGCTAAATAACAACTTGTTTTAGTTAAAATTATTGATTCATTTAATTTAAAATGGCTGATAATAAAGAATTTATTTTCCATTTTTATTTTATTACGTGTGTGCGTGTGCGTGTGCGTGTGTGTGTGTGTGTGTGTGTGTGCTTTAGGTAAACATGTAAAAACTCCCCACATCCTCTGTGGAAAGTACATTTTTACTCAACACACGGCGCTTTATTTCCATTTGAATGCTCCTTTAACACGTCTGCTCCAGTGCAACTCAGAGCCCAGTGAAGGACATTTACATATTTATAAATATATATTATATTTAAATATATATGATAAATATGTGTGTGTGGTGACGAAAAGGGAAAACCCCCCAGTCTGCTGATTCAAGGACTGAAACGTGCTTTTATTTTGAATAAAGTGCTTTTATTTTGAATAAACGGCTCTAAATGTAGCTCATAAAGGGGCGGCAGTAGCTCAGTCCATAGGTGACTTGGCTGGGAACAGGAGGGTCGCTGGTTCGAGTCCCTGTGTGGACCATGAATGGAGCATGGACAGGTGGCTGGAGAGGTGCCAGTTCATCTCCTGGGCACTGCCGAGATGCTGTTGAGCAAGGCACAGAACCCCCAACTGCTCGGGGCGCCGGTCACTGGCAGCCCCCTCGCTCTAACATCTCTCCACTAGTTGCATGTATATAGGTCCTGTGTGTGTGCGTGTGTGTGTATTTCGGGCCTGTGTGTGTAACATTTGTTGTTTTCCGTCTTTAATGTGTCGCCCCTCTGTGGGAAGCTGTCGGTACACAAGAGCACAATAACATCTCATTTAATACGTGTGTGTATATACATGTACAGTATGCTTTGTGTGTATTTCTTGTAAAGCGTCTAAGTACTGAGAAAGGCGCTATACAAAACCAATCTACTATAATTATTATTATTATATATGACTGTACACACGTGTATAAATGTCTTTAACAACAGCTTTAAAGTGATAAAAGCCGGGGAGTTTTAAAGCGTAAATCCAGTTTTAAAGCGTAATTCCAGTGTAAAATCATCCCAGGGTCTTTTCCTGCACTTACACTCACTCAATCATCCAAGAGATGTTTTCTTTTGTGTAACAACGATTAACGGAGAGAGATGCTAACAAGCGGAAGAGGCTAACAGTGGTTAGCTCGGGGCAGCACGGTGAAGGCATTCAAAGGTCTTTTTTTAACCACTAATGCTGCTGAAAATAACAGCAAACCTCTGCAGCAGCATGAGAAGAGTCCCTACACACACAACCAACCAAACCCCTCCCCTCGGTGTTCCACGGTTCCTCCCCCCCGAGCTCGTATCGTCCTCCCTCACCCCATAACGATGTCGGATTTATGGAACATCTACGACAATAAAATTCAAAAGTGAGCTGTTTTAAAAAAGTCTGCTGCGTCAGCGTCTGCTCTCAGTCCCACATCCTGGCGTAGCGTCTCCGCGCTCAGAGGAATCCTCCCCGTTGACTCCTCTTTGGTTCCTGTGTCCGTCACAGTTCTGCCTTTTCCTCGCTCCACTCACGTTTTCTCCGACCTTCTCTGTTGTGGCGAGCAGAGGCCTCTCGCTGGTGTCGCTCTTTCCCTTCTCCGTGGTAACAGACGCTCCGGTAGCTGAGATGCTAAGCTAATCGCTAGCTGCTCAGAGTTTACAGAGAGGGAGGAGACGAGGGGAAGAGCCAATGGGAGTCTTTGTGACGGATGAATCCCATTGGTCAATTTCTCTGCAGGCCTACGGCTGAAAGACTGAATGGCTTCTTTTTGTTTTTCATATTGTGCAGATCGGACTACAGGACCGTAATCACCGTGTAAACGATGTTAGGGCGCACTCCCACTGTTCACGGCTAAAGTCTGGTTCCTTTGACCAGTTTAAGTGCAACCGTACCACGTCTAGGAGCGGCACGCTTGCCGTCCACGGCCCCGTTTGGGAGAGGTGGGCTTTAGTAAAGCACGTTTGCACGTGTACGAGCACGAGCGTGCGCACGTGTACGAGCACGAGGCCTACGGCGGTTCTGAGGTCATTTCCTGTGCTAGACGCACAAAAACTCCGAGGTCTACGGAAAGATCTGGAAACAAAGCCACGCATCGCCATGACGTCATCAATGCGTGTGACGTGTTACGGCGTGATGACGTATAGGCAGCAAGAAGCATTCTCCGAGGCCCAGGTAGTGTGAGGACAAACGGGCCTGGAGGGGGGGACAAGCACCCTAAAGCACGGGGCGCGGGACGGAGGCACAGTGGGAGGGCGCCCTGAGTGATAACCACCAATCGACCGTAGCTTTAACCTGAAGATAACCAGGTTTTCAACTGCATGTAAACGCACTGATGGTGTCTCCTGAACCTTGTTTGCATGTCATCCTCCTTCTTGTTTCCTCTCTTCCTTCCTCTCCCTCTCTCTCTCTCTCTCTCTCTCTCTCTCTCTCTCTCTCTCTCTCTCTCTCTCTCTCTCTCTCTCTCTCTCTCTCTCTCTCTCTCTCTCTCTCTCTCTCTCTCTCTCTCTCTCTCTCTCTCTCTCTCTCTCTCTCTCTCTCTCTCTCTCTCTCTCTCTCTCTCTCTCTCTCTCTCTCTCTCTCTCTCTCTCTCTCTCTCTCTCTCTCTCTCTCTCTCAGCCATCTTTAATAATGAGGTTGAATTACATGAAAAAAGTAATCTAAACAGTTTTTCCCTCCCAGCTTTAAACTTTATTTGCTTCCTGTCCTCTTTGTTGCCAATCTGATCCCTCTCTCTCCCTGTCTGTCTGTCTCTCTGTCCGTCTGTCTGCACGTCTGTCCGTCCATCCATCCCGTCTCTCTGTCTCTCTGTCTGTCTGTAGGAGCTCGGAGAAAATGATTACGACTCTGGGTTCAGAGTGAGTATGAGCTTAGAGCACCGACACACACACACACACACACACACACACACACACACACTGACACCACAGTACACGCGTGAACAGGCGGGGAGGGGGCGTCACTCCAGCGCCCTGCTCAAGGGCACTTTGTCAGGGACGGACTGCCTCACCTGACTGCACGCGTACAGACACGCAGCGGAGCGTCGGGCAGATATTTCCCTCGTGTCTCTCGGACTCTTCTGCGTGACGTGTTTGTGGTTACGCAGCTTTCTTTGGGAACTTGAGGCTGTCGAAACCTTTAAAAACATCTTTTTAGGGCATTTTAAAATCATAATCCATGTTTTATTATGTGATTTACTCAATAATCGTAGATACTTTTAATACTAGTTACTCATCACTTAAGTTCCTTTAGTTTGAACTTTTTCATCGACTGTTTATTCTTTTATTTATCACCTTATTTTTAATTCTTGTGCCGCCTTTTTAATTTACACGTTTTTAGTGTTTAATGCTCTTAACTCCCGTCTTCTTCTTTATTTTTCCCTTTAATGTAAAACACTTTGAGCTGCGTTTTGTATGAAAGGTGCTTAACACATGAATAATAATAATTTATTATTTAAGTTCGTCAGTGCGGTCCCTTTTTAACTTTAGCTGCTTTTGCAAATGTGGTTGTATTACCGTATTGTCCGCGCTATAAGTTGCACTTAAAAACCTTCACATTTCTCAAAAGCCGACAGTGCTCCTTATAATCCGCTGCTCCTTATGTACCTTATATGAACCAATATTGAGCCACAACAGGTCTCCAACTACGGTGAGCAGCAGGGGCGGGGCACGGCACTTCTGCCATGACCCGCCCCTGCCCAATTTTGATTGGTTGACGCGCGTGTGTGTGTGACGATTGCTGATATACGCCTAGTCTCTTACGTGACTGACATAAATAATAGCCCGGGCTCTTGTTTGATATTTTACGGTAACGTGCTAATAATTTCACACGTAAGTCGCTCCAGAGTAGAAGTCGCACCCCTAAAAACTGTGTCTTATAATCCGAAAAATACGGTAAATGTTTGTCTGATTTGAATGTGTTCTCCTTCAAAGACGGACTCTCCTTTAGAACATTTCACTTGACGTCTTTGCACAAAACACGGAATAAATAACAAAAACCAACAATGTTCAGTCCGTGCGTCCCTGGTGACTGTAAACAGAATATATCTGAGGACGTCACCTCGTTGTTTAGGAAACACTGATCCACATTTTTACCATTTTATCACATTTAAGAGACGAACATCTGATCCATTAATGGAGGAAATGCTCCACAGATGAATCCATAATAAAAATAATCATCAGTGTGTGAGAGGGACACATGCACCAGAGACAGAGAGGCGCAGACTCTTCATGCCTAGATCCCTTATTTTAGGATCCTCTCCTCCTCCTCATCCCCTCTTTCCTCTCGTCTCCTCTTTCCTCCCGTCTCCCTTTGTCCTCTGTCCCAGTTTCTCTCTCGGGGGGGTCGATGGAGGAGAATATAGACTGAGGTGACTCTCAGGCTTCTCCCTCAGGAGCTCCAGTCTGTCTGTCTGTGTCGAAGCACCACAGCCGCGTTTCCATTCAGGCTCTTTTTCTTTTAATGTACATTCTGAAATTTCACCTTAGAAGCGTCTTTTGAGGTTGTTTTAGTGCAGGGGAGGGAAAATTTTGCGGCACGTTCAAGAGAGCCGAAGCATCACGCTGGTCAAGTAACGCGTGCATGAAGTGCCCACTCACTGAATACTGAACTAACGTTATGTGCACAACCACGTCCACCTGAGCTTTCTCATTCATACAAGTGTCACCGACAGCCCAAGAACCAAAACAGCTCCCTCCAAACTATCACTCACTGTTTACATCATTATTATTAATATTATTATTATTATTATTATTTGTGAGTAAGTGTGAGTGCGCCAGGGCTGAATGAACTTCATGCTGTACTGAAGAAGACTTGAAACCAGAGACTCAGGGCGCCCTCCCACTGTGCCTCCGTCCCGTGCCCCGTGCTTTAGGGTCCTTGTCCCCCCCTCCAGGCCCGTTTGTACTCACACTACCTGGGCCTCGGAGAATGCTTCTTGCTGCCTATACGTCATCACGCCGTAACACGTAACACACGATGACGTCATGGCGATGCGTGGCTTTGTTTCCAGATCTTTCCGTAGACCTCGGAGTTTTTGTGCGTCTTGTCGACTGTTTTTAAATCTTTTCATCGACCAAATCTGCAGTAAACACTCCACCTCCGCATCACACCAACGTGAACCTTTCACCGCCATTGTTTGAAATGTCCGCGCATGGTCCCTCCTTCTTTTTTCTACGTCCCAACAGGCGCACAGGAAATGACCTCAGAACCGCCGTAGGCCTCGTGCTCGTACACGTGCGCACGCTCGTGCTCGTACACGTGCAAACGTGCTTTACTAAAGCCCACCTCTCCCAAACGGGCCGTGGACGGCAGGACACTCACACTGGTCAAAGGAACCAGACTTTAGCCGTGGAACGTCCTGGGGCACGGTACAGAGGCACAGTGGGAGTGCGCCTTGAGACATGAATCATTAGGAAAATGTTTACTGAGGAAACAAACCAAGAGAGAAGTTTAGGCTCATTCTCTCATTGACTTCTATACAATCACACGTCTTTTCAGACCTGTTTATTGGTGGTTGAACCATCTCAGTGTAAAATACTTGCACACGCTGCTTCCACGCGCCTCTGTGCCGTGATCGTCTTATCAGCAGGGCTTTGTCCGCTCCTGACCTCCGTTTTTTATTGATTAGCTGCGTTTACTGACGGGTCAACAGGGCACCACTGCTGATAATGAATGGACCACCTCAAATGCTCCGTTGGGCTTCTGGACCGCTCGTTACCACAGTTTGAATCCTCACGTTCGAACCAAAGATTGAATAAAAAGCGACTCCAGTGGAAACAGATTGATTTGCTCTGATCTGAGGGAGACTTTAGAGCCTTTCTGTCATGTGTCACACTTCAACATGGCTCCATCCGTCTCATTAAGAAGGAAGCAAACGGCAGCTTTGTAGCGTTTACTTCACCCGCGGCGCTCTGATCACTTGTGTCGCAGTTCTACAAAAGTGTTTTGGTCGCTTCAGCCTCCAAACACGTGAACGCGTCACTTAAACTGCATCAGAGTCACACCTGTTCAGCACCAACAGGAAAAACTCCACAGCGGTTTAAACAATCTCTCATCTCATCTTCCCGGGTCGAGGCGCAGCAGCTCCAGCAGGGGACCCCAAACTTCCCTTTCCCGGGCCTCATTAACCAGCTCTAACTGGGGGATCCTGAGGCGTTCCCAGGCCAGTGTGGAGATCTAATCTCTCCACCTGGTCCTGGGTCTTCCCCGAGGCCTCCTCCCAGCTGGACGTGCCTGGAACACCTCCGTAGGGAGGCGCCCAGGGTTCATCCTTACCAGATGATCCTGAACCACCTCAACTGGCTCCTTTCAACACAAAGGAGCAGCGGCTCTACTCCGAGTTCCTCACGGATGCTGAACTTCTCCCCCTCTCTCTAAGGGAGACTCCAGACCCCCTCCTGAGGAAACACAGTTCAGACACTTGGACCTGGTTCTTTGGGTCCTGACCTGGACCTGGTTCTTTGGGTCCTGACCCAGCTTTCATGACCACAGGTGAGGGTAGGAACCAGGACTGAGGGTAGATCCAGAGCTTTGTCTTCCTCAGCTCTCTTTTGGTCACAACGGTGCGGTAGAGCGACTGCAGCTCCGCCCCCGCTGCTCCGATTCTCCGGCCAAACTCACGCTTCATCGTCCCCTCACTCGTGAACAAGATATAATAGAAAATATAAGTCTGAATAAAATGACTTATTATGCACTAAACGGTGTCCCACGCTGTCTGGGTTTAACTCATTTGTATTGTTTTCACCTGTAAACACTGAAACTCGTCTCTTTCTCTCTGTATTCATGTATGTTCTGTTTTATCTCCCAGAATGCATCAGACATGCCAGAGACGATCACCAGTCGGGACGCGGCGAGGTTCCCCATCATCGCCAGCTGCACGCTCTTCGGGCTCTACCTCTTCTTCAAGGTAACACTGCGGGGGTTTCCTCCAGGGCGTCCATACGGATGTGTTTGTAAGCATGGAACTGTGCAGAAATATCTTTTTACTCATGTTCTGTTTAAAAACACACTCTGTTATTGACTGAAAGCTGAACCCGTTCTCCTCCTGACGACATGTTTTGGTCCTAAAGCAGGTCGGACGTGCAGCCACTTCACTCTGTACCTTCTTATTTATTCATTTTTAGTAATTTATTCATGTCTATCTGTATGAAATGTCCAAACTGGTCGTTTTATGTGTGTGTGTATTGTGATTTTATTGTTCTATTATTGTGTTCTTGGATGTAAAGTCTTCATATTCCCATAGGTATAATGTAGAAGGAGTGTGTTAAAGTTCTGATTATTAACTTCTTTATGAATCTGTGTCACTGACGCTGCAGCCCGTGCACGAGGTTCATGTTTTATTTTGACAGGATAAATAAAGCGTGTTGGAATAAAGTTCTGATCGTAGGTTATAATTATGTTGCATCATCACGTGCTGCATAGAAGAACGTCAGATAAATATACAAACATAAATGTGCGCTGCTTTTAAAGTCGCAGACTGCCCCGACTTTACCGGAGGCGTGAGTCACAGCCTAGCCGTCCTTCAAAATAAAAGTCCTCTGCTACGACATGTCCCCTGCGTCCTCCTCCAGGATGCAGAGGTTTTTTATAGCACACTGACTTCCTGTGTTTCTGCCGCAGGTGTTTTCTCAAGAGTACATCAACCTGCTGCTGTCCGTCTACTTCTTCGGCCTCGGCGTCCTGGCTCTGTCCCACACCATGAGGTAAACGCAGCGACGCGAGAGCGACGTCGCCTCGGTGCCGTCTGCGGTTTACACATTTACACTCTGTCGTCCTTGTTTCCGTCTCTCTCAGTCCTCTGATGTCCAGGATCTTTCCAGCGTCTTTCTCAAACAAACAGTACCAGCTGCTCTTCACTCAGGGCGCAGAGGAGGCCAAAGAAGGTGAGCACAGGACAGTTCCTCGCCGTTTAAAACCGCAGAAGCACCTCATTACACCGCAGAGCGCCTCATTACACTACAACAACCTAAATGTGTCGTAGGAGCTGACGACGGGCAGAAAAGCTCCTTGTTTGTTAAAAACATTGGCGTTCAGGAGCGTATTTTTGAATCTGACGTCGAAAAATTGTCCGTCTCTCTGCAGAAATAGTCAACTACGAGTTTGACACCAAGAACTGGTGTGTCTGCTCATCAGCAGCGTGGTGGGAGTCTGGTACCTGCTCAAAAAGGTAAAGTTAGAGCTTCCTGTCTGTCCTGAGCGCACTAACCCAAACGCACACCAACCATAACCTGGCTGTGTTTTGTGACATCACAGCACTGGATAGCCAATAACCTGTTCGGCCTGGCGTTCGCCCTGAACGGCGTGGAGCTGCTCCACCTGAACAACGTCAGCACCGGCTGCATCCTGCTGGGGGGGCTGTTCGTCTACGACGTCTTCTGGGTGAGAGGACACCTTCAGTGTTGCAGAGATGTTTCTTTTACCATCAGATGTATGCAGCGCTCCTACGCAGTCTGGAATTTAACCTGAGTCATTTTCAGTGGCCGTGCCCCGTGCTTTAGGTACTTGTCCCCCCCTCCATGTGTGTGTTTGTGTAAAGAGCCCAAAATGGCTCCTGTTAAGAGACACGCTTACGACGCAGAGTTTACACTCAAGGCCATTAGTCACGCAGCAGAACACGGGAATAGAGCCGCAGCCAGAGAGTTGAACATGAACCAATCAATGGTGCCGAAGTGGAGGAAGCAACAAGACGACCTGCGCCAAGTAAAGAAGACTAAACAGAGTTCAGAGGGAACAGAGCGAGACGGCTGCAGCTGGAGGACAAACTCCAACAGTGGGTTGTTGAACAGAGAGCAGCAAGTAGAAGAGTCCGTACGATCACTGTTCCACTGAAGGCTACAGCGCTAGCACGCCAACTTAGCATCAGTGAGTTTAGAGGCGCTCCTTAACGTAACCCAGCCTCGACTGTAGCGTCTGTTCTATGACCTTATAGTGTGGAAAATACGGAAGTGTTGCATATTTTCTTTGGCTTGAACGCTTGTATCAGTAAAACGCTGCAGGAGTGGGGGGCGCGTCAAGTGTTTCGGGAATGAAGAAATTCTTCGTAAACGGGTCAGAACTGTGATGCTGCTGGTTTTATTTGGCCGTGCTGCGCGGCTAAAAGTGGAACTACCCCTGACTTTTCGTTTGGCCGCAGTTGAGCCGAGCACAGAGCGGCTGCAGGAGGTTTTCACTGCTCCGTGTGTGTCCGGCACGTCTGCACTTCCTGTTCCCGGCACGTCTGCACTTCCTGTTCCCGGCACGTCTGCACTTCCTGTTCCCGGCACGTCTGCACTTCCTGTTCCCGGCACGTCTGCACTTCCTGTTCCCGGCACGTCTGCACTTCCTGTTCCCTCGTCTAGAAGTCTGCCTTTTTTTGGTTCGATGTCTGAAAGAAGTTCTGCGGTTAACGCCAGATTTCCCCGTTTTGTTCGACACGTAAAATACGTCGGCCAACGCGGCGCTCGTGAGCTCGTACATGAGAGAAATCAGCTGGTTTGATGTGTGGAGTTAATTTGTGACGATTATCTTAAGGATCATAAACTGTGTGACGACGCTTACTTCAGGATCCACTACGAAAATCCGTCATCCCGCAACTCTCTATAAATAAAACACTAGACATTAGAGAGGAAACCCGTCCAGCTGCAGATTCTTTATCGATTTAAAAGTCCTGGATAAAAGAAAACTATAATCTTTAACCCTTCAAACTCAAAAGCATTCATCTGTTATTTTGTGTGGAAATGGACGGACATTAGAACAGCACCTGAACGCATCATGACCTCTGTCTGCAGGTGTTTGGGACCAACGTCATGGTGACAGTGGCCAAATCCTTTGAAGCACCAATCAAACGTGAGTGTGTGAGGTTGTGGGCGGGGTTTATAACACTGTCGTTGCGTCGCTGACGCCCGTCCGTCTCCTGCAGTGGTTTTCCCTCAGGACCTGCTGGAGAGGGGACTGGAAGCCAGTAACTTTGCCATGCTGGGGCTGGGCGACATCGTCATCCCAGGCATCTTCATCGCCCTGCTGCTGCGCTTCGACGTCAGGTAACGCCTCAGCCTCTCCTCCTCCTCTTCCTCCTCCTCCTTCTTCTTCTTCTTCCTCTTTTTCTTCTTCTTTTTCCTCCTCCTCCTTCTTCTTCTTCTTCTTCTTCTCTTCCTTCTTCTTACCACTACTTCTTCTTCTTCTGTTGATAATGTGACAATTCCGTCTCTTCCTCCTTCCACTGCTCCTCCTCCTTCTTCTTCTTCTTCTCCTCTTTTTCTTCTTCTTCTTCCTCCTTCTTCTTCTTCTTCCTCTTTTTCTTCTTCTTCTGCTCCTCCTTCTGCTCTCCTCTACTTCTTCCTACACCTCCTCTTTCTCCTCCTCCTTCTTCTACTGATAATGTGACAGTTCGGCCTCTTCCTCCTCCTCTTCCTCCTCCTCCTTCTTCCTTCTGCTGCTCCTCCTTCTTCTTCTTCTCCTTCTTCTTCTGCTCCCCCTTCTTCTTCTTCCCTCTTCTTCTGATAATGTGCTTCTTCTTCTTCCTTCCTTCGTCTGCTCCTTCTTCTTCTTCCTCTGCTCCTTCTTCTTCTGCTCCTCCTCCCCCTTCTTCTTCTGCTCCTCCTCCTTCTTCTTCTCCTCCTCCTTCTTCTTCTCCTCCTCCTTCTTCTTCTGCTCCTCCTCCTCCTTCTTCTTCTGCTCCTCCTCCTTCTTCTTCTCCTCCTCCTTCTTCTTCTCCTCCTCTTCTTCTTCTGCTCCTCCTCCTCCTTCTTCTTCTGCTCCTCCTCCTCCTTCTTCTTCTGCTCCTCCTCCTCCTTCTTCTTCTGCTCCTCCTCCTCCTTCTTCTTCTGCTCCTCCTCCTTCTTCTTCTTCTGCTCCTCCTTCTTCTTCTGCTCCTCCTCCTCCTTCTTCTTCTGCTCCTCCTCCTCCTTCTTCTTCTGCTCCTCCTCCTCCTTCTTCTTCTGCTCCTCCTCCTTCTTCTTCTTCTGCTCCTCCTCCTCCTTCTTCTTCTGCTCCTCCTCCTTCCTCTGCTCCTTCTTCTTCTCCTCCTCCTCCTTCCTCTGCTCCTCCTTCCTCTGCTCCTCCTTCCTCTTCCTCCTCCTCCTCCTTCCTCTGCTCCTCCTTCCTCTGCTCCTCCTTCCTCTTCCTCTTCCTCCTCCTCCTCATCCTCCTCCTTCTTCGACCTTCTGCTCCTCCTCCTCCTTCTTCTGCTCCTCCTCCTCCTCTTCCTTCTCCTCCTTTCCTCTGCTCCCTCTTCTTCTTCTTCTTCTTCTTCCTTCTCCTTCCTCCTCCTCCTTCTCCTCCTCCCTCTGCTCCTCATCTCTCGGCTGTAACGTCCCTTTCTTCCTGCAGCCTGAAGAAGAACAGCAGGACGTATTTCTACTCTAGTTTCCTGGCCTACATCTTCGGACTGGGCCTCACCATCTTCGTCATGCACACCTTCAAACACGCACAGGTACGGGGCAGGGGTCACACACACACACACACGCACACACACACACACACCTTCAAACACGCACAGGTACGGGGCAGGGGTCAGAGGTCACGCACACACACACACACACACACACACACACACACACACACACACACACACACACACACACACACACACACACACACACACACACACACACACACACACACACAGGTACGGGGCAGAGGTCACACACACACACAGGTACGGGTCACACACACACACACACACACACACACACACACACACACACGCACACCTTCAAACACGCACAGGTACGGGTCAGGGGTCAGAGGTCACACGCACTCACACAACTCTGGTTCCACGTTTGCATCTAAACGGAGAACGTTTGCAGAGTTTCCTGCAGCCGACGTCACAGTCTGCTCCAGAACTTGCACCTGCGTCACCGATGCGACCTGTGGATCGAGTCTGTGGATCGTTTGGCGTGCTTTGATCGCCATATTCACACGGGTTAGTGTCAACGAACATGTTTCTGAGAACGAACAGGTGTGCATGGTGTTATTTTTGAAAACGGACACACGTGTGAAATGCCGTTTATGAGAATAGCCGGCCTCGTGTAAACGCAGCCGAGTCTGTTACGCCCCGGCGGGAAACCTGAGCTCCACCTCTCCCTGAGACCCGCGATGAACACACGTTTGTTTTTAAACACCTCAGATCTGTTAAAACAAGTGAAAACAAGTTCCTGAAACGAGTTGGTTTCATTATCACTAAATCTTTCGATCTAGACCAGGGGTGTCAAAGTCAAGGCCCCGCGGGATGATGTTTGATCAGTATTAGAACCGGCCCGCACGCCACAGCCGCCTCACGCACCAAAACTACATTACCCACAATGCAGCGGTAGCCCGCGAACTCACTGCAGCGCCTCAAGTGGGCAGATGTCAACCCGAAGGGTCAAAGGGAAGGTGGACGATGAGAACAGCGTGTTTGAAGCACATGTTCACACAGCTGCGTCTTTATCTTGATATTTAGGAAGATGTTTTATTTTGAAGGACATTTTATTTTTTGCTGTTTGCTGTTTGAAAATGTTTCCTCTAAATAACTAAAGTCATAAGAAAATCTTTCTTTATTCAAGTAATAGTAAGGAAGTGATTGCTTGATAGTCCTGTTGAACCAAGACCTGACACAGTGTACCCTATTTTATTTAATAATTA
>NC_139834.1:1818519-1828519 GCF_963691815.1 Echiichthys vipera
GTGTGTTATATGTGAGAGATATTTGTGTGACGGGTATCTTCTTCTTCCTCCTCTGTCCTCTTCCTCTCTCCTCCTCTCTCTCCTCTTCTTCCTCCTCTCTCTTCCTCCCCCTCCTCTCTCTCACTCTTCCTTCTCCTCTTCTTCCTCTTCCTCATCTTCCCCCTCCTCTTCCTCTCCCTCCTCCTCTCTCTCCTCCTCCTCTTCCTCTCCCTCCTCTCCCTCCTCCTCCTCCTCTTCCTCTTCCTCTTCTTCCTCCTCCTCTCCCTCCTCTTCCTCCTCCTCTTCCTCTCTCCTCCTCCTCTTCCTCCTCTCCTCTTCCTCCTCTTCCTCCTCCTCCTCCTCCTCTTCCTCTCTCCTCCTCCTCTTCCTCCTCCTCTCCTCTTCCTCCTCTTCCTCTTCCTCCTCTTCCTCCTCCTCCTCTTCCTCCTCCTCCTCCTCTTCCTCCTCCTCCTCTTCCTCTCTCCTCCTCCTCTTCCTCCTCCTCTCCTCTTCCTCCTCCTCCTCTTCCTCCTCCTCTCTCTCTTCCTCTTCCTCCCCCTCCTCTTCCTCTCCAGGTATGAGGAGACTCCTCCTGAGGACACAGAGACTAAAGAGGAAACACAGACGGAGAAGAAGGACCAGTAGCGTGCGCCGCCATCGCCCCCTCCTGCTGCCGCCACATTTCCCTCAAGCTCCTCCCACTCCTGCTCTCGCCTCTCCTCCAGCTTCCTGTTCATCGGTGATGGGGGGCGGGGGGGGTTGTTTATCTCCGTGGGAACGGCCGCTGGTCTCCGTAGTAACGGCCGCTGTTTGTAATTAAAGGCTGAGACTCGGTGCCTGCCGTGACCTCTGACCCTCAGCTGCTCTAACACAGGAACACGCCGTCGAGCGCCACAACAGCGTCCTGGAGGCGGAGCTTCCTGGAGGCTGGGCTTCCTGAAGGCTGGGCTTCCTGGAGGCGGGGCTTCCTGGAGGCTGGGCTTCTTGGAGGCGGGGCGTCCTGGGGGTGGAGCTTCCTGGAGGCTGGGCTTCCTGGAGGCTGGGCTTCCTGGAGGCGGAGCTTCCTGGAGGCTGGGCTTCCTGGAGGCTGGGCTTCTTGGAGGCGTGGCTTCCCGGAGGTGGAGCTTCTTGGAGGCGGAGCTTCCTGGAGGCGGAGCTTCCTGGAGGCTGGGCTTCCTGGGGGCGGAGCTTCCTGGAGGCTGGGCTTCCTGGAGGCGGAGCTTCCCGGAGGCTAGGCTTCCTGGAGGCGTGGCTTCCCGGAGGCGGGGCTTCCCGGGGGCTGAGCTTCCCGGGGGCGGAGCTTCCAGGGGGGCGTGGTTTCCTGGAGGCGGGGCTTCTCGGGGGCTGGGCTTCCCGGAGGCGGGGCTTCCTGGGGGCGGAGCTTCCTGTGTGTGTGCAGCTCAGACAGAGGGAGCGTTCGCTTCGATCGGCGTACGGAGGACTGAACCTGCTGCCGTCAAAATAAAATAAATACGTAAATGACTTCATTAAAAAAATAAAATGCCATTAAATGAACATTTAACGTTAAACATAAACTTATTATTTCATTATAAATTATGACGAACGGTAAATGGATTTTTCTGTTTTAATGTTTTTTTTATTTTTCTGTAATAATTCTATCAATTTAATTTTCCCAGTTTTTTTTTAAATGTTTGTTTTTTTAAATTTAAGTTCAATAGATTTATTTTTATTCATTTCTGTATTTTTTTTACGCATTTTGTCGTCATTGTGCAAATGAAGAAAAACAGGAATAAATCGTTAAAAATGTCAAATTAAATACATTTAAAATAAACTGGAAGTTAAATGAATACAAAGGTACTAAAGTTACATTTATGTCACATTTATTTTTAGATTTAAAACATTCAATGGCATATTTCTTTATTTATCAAGTCATTTATTTATGTTTGAGTTTGGCGCCTTCGGGCCTCCGTACCCGAGTCACGTCTCAGATTCTTCACTTCCTGTTTTCTCACGTCGCTGTTTTCTGTTGCTTCTGTTTCACTTTGTGTTGTTTTTATTTTTGTTTTTGTTTAAAGGCAGAATTTCAAGGTGACAAGTTTGTTTTTGTGCAGTTATTTACTGTACTGTTTACACACACACACGCACACACACACGCGCACGCACGCACACACACACACACACACACACACACACACACACACACACACACACACACACACACACACACACACACACACACACACACACACACACACACACACCTGGGCGCAGTCCTCCGCTGCCTCAGATTTAAACCGGCAGTGAACGTATTTTTTTGAGTTGTTTGTTTGTTTTCAGCTTTTTGTCACATTCATATTTTTTTACACTTTTAATCCAGTAAAAAAATGAGACTGGAATGAAGAATCTGCTGTTTTCAGCCTCTCACATCTGGAGATTTCCTGCTTATTTTCCTATTTTATATCATTTTGAACTGAAGATATTTGGGTTTGAGACAAAAACAGACGTTTAAAGACGTCACTTTGGACATTTTTCACTTTTTTAAAGACGAAATAAACGATTAATCAACAAAATCTGCAGATTAACCGGTGGTTACTGAAGCTGTTGAAGTGAAACTCTGGTGTAAAATCATCTCAAGGTCTTTTTCGGCAAATACACATCAAATAATCAGAGACAATATTTTTAACGGAGAAATCCAGGAGAGTCGCTAACAGCTGGACGTGGCTAACAGTGATTAGCTCGGGGCAGCACGGTGAAGGCATTCAAAGGTCTTTTTTAACCACTAATGCTGCTGAAAATAAGAGCAAACCTCTGCAGCAGCATGAGAAGAGTCCCTACACACACAACAAAGCAGCAGCAGCGTAGTTAGTGAAGCCAGAGTTTATTAAAGAGTGTTTTAAAGACTTACCTACTGGCCCCTGTACCAGCTCCTCTCATAGTAAAGTCCATTACAGTGGAAGGAGCCCATTGGTGCTTTGTTGTGTGTGTAGGGACTCTTCTCATGCTGCTGCAGAGGTTTGTGTTATTTTCAGCAGCATTAGTGGTTAAAAAAGACCTTTGAATGCCTTCACCGTGCTGCCCCAAGCTAACCACTGTTAGCCACATCCGGCTGTTAGCATCTCTTTGGGATTTCTCCGTTAATAGTTGTTTCACGGAAAAAATTATTTGATGAGTGAATTTGCGGAAAAAGACCCTGATGATGATTTGACGCTGGAGTTTCTCTTTAACAAACGTTCAGTTTGACGTTTTTCAGGTTTTATTTTTCATATTTTCCTTTTCTGGTTCGGTTCAGATTCTTTTATTTTGAAACTACAGGATTTAAAATGGTTATAAAATTTGTCTCAAGCTTAAAACAAACCCACATTTGTGCTCTTACTCAGTGTTAACGGTGTGAACGTGTCGGAGCGCGTTCTCTTAGAGAAAAGGTAGAAATCTAAATATGTCGTAAACCAAAGGGACGAAACTCTGACGGACGAACCAGACGGGACGAGGCCAACGTCTTAACGTTCTGGCCTCCGCGGAGTAAAGGGAGGAGACGGCACGCTGAACACTTCCAGTCCTTCTCACCTCTTATTGGCCGACGGGGCTGCGAGGGGCGGGGCCCGGCGGCGTCGTCACCCAATCACCTGTGAGAATGAGCGTCCCGAGCATCGAGTCATTCGAGAAAACGCTCTTCTGAGTAAAGAAGCAGCCGGATTTTCCCGCTTCTTTGTTTTTAGACGTTGAAATCTCAGACGGGTTCGATCGGGCGCCGCTTTGCGTTCACGGGACACGTGACGGCGAGGGCGGTTGAGAGAACGGACCCCGACAGCAGGCGCCACGTCTGTTTTTCACACAGTCTGAGGAAAAGATGGGCGGAGAAACCAAACCAGTGGAGCCGCGGCGTCCATCTTTATACTTGAACCACTTTAGTTTCATCAGAAATCAGCGACGGATTATTAAAAACCTTTGTGGGACGCCACATTTTTCACGTACAGACGCCGTGTCACCGTCCGCAGACAGAAGAAGAGACATAAATGCTAATAAATGAATGATTCCCACTGTTCTCACTAGTGTTGACGAAGGGAGCGGCCATGTTGGACGTCAGGGTCGGGATCGGTGACATTCTTCGTGGGTCCTTAAAGTTTAAAATTACAAATTAAAGCAACAGAAGGCGATTTATATCCTGGTTATTAGTCCCTGAACGGGTGACGTTCCCAAAACTACACTTCCCATGATGCACAGCGGCCCTTTAAAGCCAGTGTTTTTGGTCCCATTTGTGAGTTGGGAAGTTTTGACGACATGGACGACACAAAGAACGCCAATAAATAAATAATTCCCACCGTTCTCACTAGTGTTGATGAAGGGAGCGGCCATGTTGGACGTCAGGGTCGGGGTCGGTGAGGTTCTTCGTGTGTCCCTAAAGTTTAAAATTGCGTCTGCAAACTCCCAAATTCCCGCTTCTTCTCGTTGAACCGGTGACGACGGAGTTCAGAATTTGTAAAAATGTCATTTGAATGTTTCAGATTATTGGTGTTAAAGAGATAATCCGCTAATTTAACGCCACGCTTTTGTAAAAGTATGTAACGGATAAAAAACAAGATGGGTCCAAATTAAAGCAACAGAAGGCGAATTAAAAAAAACACTGGAAACTACATTTCCCATGATGCACCATGGCTCTTTAAAGCCAGTGTCGTTTGGTCCCATTTCTGAAATGGGAAGCTTTGACGACATGGACGACACACATATGACTCGCACCGTTCTCACTAGTGTTGACAAAGGGAGCGGCCATGTTGGATCGGGGGGTCGGGGTCGCGACGTTCTTCATGGGTCCTTAAAGTTTAAAATTACGTCTGCGAACTCCCAGAAAGCACATTTCCCAGAATGCACAGCGGCCCTTTTAAAGCCAGTGTCGTTTGGTCCCATTTCTGAGTTGGGAAGTTTACGTGTTTTATCACTCGGAGCGTTTAAACGACACGTGGAGCTGTTTCCTGTTTCCTGTTTCCTGTCGCCTTGTTTTCAGGATTAATGCGAATAAAGTTATTTTTGTACCTCGCCAACATTTCCAACGTGACTTTCCAACAGCAACGATTATTAACGATTACTCCGACGCCACGTGAACGCAGCGTTTCAGGGGTTTCGAGTGTCCCTTATTTGTTTTTCCTAACCAGAATTTCAAAATAAAAGTCCGAATTCAGGCGGTAAAAGAAGAGTTTTTACTGCGATTTAAAGATAAAGACTTCATCACAGCGATAGTTTTAAGTTCTGTTGTTATTTTATTGCGTTTCTTTAATTAAAAACTGGTAAAACATCAGGACACGATGTCGAATCCCGAACGTTTTGGCTCCGATTGAAATTACGTTGTTTAAGTTTTAGATGTTTGAGAAAAGGCGCTCTGACTGGACGTGTTCAGCCTCATCATCATCATCATTATTAATATTATTATTCTGATTATTCTGGATGTTCTTGATGTTGTTGCTTTATTCAGAGATGCACAGTTTTGTACTTTATTGTGAAACATGAAAAGAAAAGTGTCGTGTTCACATCCAGCGCAGTGACGTTCAGCGGCGCCGCGTCATTTAAACGTCTTTCTTTCTCTTTCTCGCTCTGGTGGCGTTCGTGCGGGGCGTCGTGTCACGGCCCCGACTGTATCTGTTTGATTTGCAATAAACTTCTTGGTGTTTGGATCAATCACCGTGTAGAGAAGCACGACTCTGAGTGTGTCTGGTTTTTCACGCATGAATCCAGTGTTTACTGTCGTTTTCGCAGCTGGACTCGTGTTTAATGTAGTTACAGTCAAAGTGTGATTCCAGCGCTGCCCCGAGCTAATCGGTGTTAGCCACGTCCGGCTGTTAGCGACTCTCCTGGAGTTACACACACACACACACACACACACACACACACACACACACACTCGAGCTCTTCGTTCACTTTCTTCAGTTTAACCGAGTCGATGTTTAAAGTCACGGCCGTGTTTTGAGAACAGCAGAGGAGCTGGAACGGATCCCTGAGGTACTCCACATTTAATGGTGCTTTACGGATCCGGCTGTTCTCATTTACTTTTATAATACTTTTATTCTGAAAAGGGACAAAAAATAGTGTTAATAATAATAAAGAAAATAATCCAAAGAAAACAAACAAAAAAGGAAGTTTCATATTTCCAGTTTGAATAGTTATAAAAACATTTAATAAATATATAGAGAAATTATTATTGATTAAAAATAATTAATAAAAAATAATAAGACATCTTTATGTACATTCTGCGGCAGTAAATAACTTGTATATGTAAATAGAAGCAATAAATGGGGATTGTTAATGAAAATGTATTAAACAGTATGTGCAGTTATATTATATTAATATGGGAAATATGGGAAATATTTATGAATAAATGCAGGATTGATATAAATAACCAGAGTTTAAATTTACTGCAGGTAAAGTTATAGCGTTTATAATAATAAAAGAAACAGGAACAAACAAACAAAGTGGCATTGACCCATACTCTTGACACTTATTCTGAAAATCGGATTGTATTTCCGGCTTGAATAAAAATAAATAAAAATAATAAAATAAATGCAGTAATGATATAATGATTGTAAAGTATGATGCAGGTAAAACAATTATGACATTATTCATAATAAAAGAAACAAAAACGAACAAAAAAATTGGCATTTTCTGACATTTATCCTGAAAACTGGATTGTATTTCCTGCTTGAATAATAATAAAAACAATAATAATAATAAAATAAATGCAGTATTAATTTAATTAATGTAAAGTATGATGCAGGTAAAACAATTAAATTAAGGATTGATATTAATAACCAGAGTATACTGCAGATAAAGTTATAGTGTTCATAATAAAAGAAACAAGAACAAACAAAAAAGTGGCATTTTCTAACATTTATTCTGAAAATTGTGTTGTATTTCCGGCTAAAATAAATATAAAGATTACAATAATATATTGAATGCAGTATTAATATAATCAACCAGAGTTTGATGCAGGTAAAACAATTAAATTAAATGACATTTTTCATAATAAAATAAAAATAAACTAAAAAAGTGCCATTAAACCATATTCCGACGTTTATTCTGAAATTTGTTTTGTATTTCCGGTTTGAATAAAAATAAAAAGAATAAAATAAATGCATTAATAATATAATCAACCAGAGTTTGATGCAGGTAAAACAATAAAATTAAATTGTTCATAATAAAAGAAACAAGAACAAAAAAAAAGTGGCATTTTTTTTACATTTATTCTGAAAATTTTACTGTATTTCCTGCTTGATTTATAATATATAATAAAAATAATACAATAAATGCAGTTTTAATATAATTAATGTAAAGTATGATGCAAGTAAAACAATAAAATGACATTTTTCATAAAAGAAACAAGAACAAGCAAAAACATTGTGTTTCCGGCTTGAATAAAAATATAAATAAATAAAAAAAATAGAGTATTAATATAATTAATGTAAAGTATGATGCAGTTAAAACAATTAAATTAAATTGTTCATAATAAAAGAAAAGAAACAAAAACAAAGTGGCATTTTCTGACACTTATTCTTGTTCTCATATTTACTTGTTAACCTATTTTTAATATTACCTCTATTTTTTATCTTAAATTATTGTTCTTTGTTGTTCTGTTATTGTTATTGTTATTATGTTTAGGTTTGTCCTGTTAAATGTTTGGAAACTGAGCAAAGCATGAGCTGGAGTCAAATTCTCTGTATGGCCAACATACTCAGCAATAAACCTGATTCTGATTCTTATTCTGAAAATGTTATTGTATTTCCTGCTTGAATAATAATAAATAAAAATATAAATAAATAAAATAAATAGAGTAATAATATAATTAATGTAAAGTTTGATGCAGATAAATCAATAAAATTAAATTGTTCATAATAATAAAAGAAAAATAAACGAAAAAAGTGCCAATAATCCATATTCCGACTCTTATTCTGAAAACACAATGAGCGGAAGTGTGGTCGTATTTCCGGCTGCCCGCGGAAGAGACTCTTCTTCTGTTAGCCGTTAGCTCCGTTAGCTTGCTCTCGGGTGAAATGGGGGAAGCAGACGTGACGCTGAACCAGACCGACGAGAAGCCCCCAGACTCGGGCCTGGTCCCCGGGGAGGACGCGGTGGTCTGGAGCCACGAGGTGGAGGTCTGCCTGTTCCACGCGATGATCGGACACAAGCCCGTGGGTAAGCGCAGCTAACGGGGTTAGCACGTTAGCATGTTAGCTCCTGCTCCGGTGGGGCTCAACCTGGGGCTCACGGGCCGTCTGGGGGTCGGCGGAGAGCCTCTGGAGGGTCCTGGAAACAACAACAACAACAACAACAACAACATACGCCTCTCTTTCTTTCTTTCTTTCTTTCTTTCTTTCTTTCTTTCTTTCTGTAGTTTTCTTTCTTTACTTCTGTAGTTTGTAGTTTGATGTACAGTTTGTAAATCTTACACAGTTTATAAATAATATATAAAAATATAAAGTTACATCATTTATAAGCCTCCACAGAAACACGTGAATATACGTTTGTAGCCCAAAGCATGTTTGTTTGTTTGTTTGTTTGTTTGTTTGTTTGTGTCCCTGTACCTTTTATTGGCTCAACACTAACTGTGTGTGTGTGTGTGTGTGTGTGTGTGTGTGTGTGTGTGTGTGTGTGTGTGTGTGTGTGTGTGTGTGTGTGTGTGTGCAGGAGTGAACCGTCACTTCCACATGATCTGCATCAGAGACAAGTTCAGCCAGAACATCGGGCGTCAGGTGTCGTCCTCCGTCATCTGGGATCACCTGGGAACCATGTACGACATGCAGGCTCTGGTGAGGACGCCACGCTCATGGCCACGCCCATCGTCATAACCACGCCCACAATCATGGGCCGCCACGCTCATGACCCCGCTCATGGTCATGCCCACACTCATGGTCACGCCCACACTCATGGTCACGCCCACAACCATGGCCCACTCACGCCAACGCTCATTGCGACGCCACTCTGCTGCGTCTTCACTGTAAAAAATGGCGTCCGCTCTGCTGCGTCTTCGTCCAAAAAATGGCGTTGCACCTTTTCATGGTGGTTTTGCATCTTTTTTTAATCCTTTTATAAATATTGTGACTGTTTTGTCAGGTTGTTTCTAAAGCGTGTCCGCGCTTGAACGCCGCTGAGGCCGTTTCACTGTCTTCGTGTCTCGTTTGTTGGCGTTGCCGCAGACGCCCACGTCAGTCAGTCAGAGGCAGGCTGACAGACCCTGCAGCTGCTCCTTTCCCTTCGCCGTGGCGTCCTCCGCACACGGAGAACACTCCGTCCATCGCAAACATCTCAGCTCCCAGTCGGTGGTCGTTCCGTCTTACATTCGTGTTGGGGAAAGTTCCACCTCGTCGTCGCTCTGACACGATTAATCTCTGCTCTGATGTTTCCCCGTCGCTGTTCTTCCTCTGAAGGATTTTGTCTTTAACATGTCCGTGACTTTACACCGCACAGGAACTACACACAATCTGCTTCCTGTTTACACGTTACACGCACACACGCACACGCCCAGTGGACCAGAACCATCACATGATCCCATTTTCACTTCATATGGACACAGATTCTGTGAGAGGACGGAGGTGGATTTAGTTTTGAAACGTGTGTGTGTGTGTGCGTGCGTGCGTGTTCGTGCGCGTGCGTGCCTGTGTGTGCCTGTGTGTGCGTGCGTCTGTGTGTGTGTGTGTGCGTGTGTGTGTGTGTGTGTGTGTGTGTGTGTGTGCGTGTGTCTGCGTGTGTGCGTGTGTGTGTGTGTGTGTGTGTGTTGCAGCACGAGTCGGAGATCTTGCCGTTTCCCAACACGGAGAAGAGCTTTTCTCTGCCTGACGACATCATCCAGGAGGTGAAGGAAGGTGAGAGCACGACGACGATGATGATCTGTGTGTTTGACTTTTACCCGTTAATAAACGAAGTCCGAGCAAAAACACAAAGGGCCAATCAGAGAGCGGTCGGAAATGTCCAATTACATCCGTCCTGTCCTTTGGGTCGCTGCGCGTGCTCGTTCACGTGCGCACGCTCGTGCTCGTACACGTGCAAACGTGCTTTACTAAAGCCCACCTCTCCCAAACGG
>NC_139834.1:1841853-1851853 GCF_963691815.1 Echiichthys vipera
GGCAGTGTCGAGCACCGCACACAAAAAAGTGGCGTGAACATCAGGAGCGAGCGAGTCATCGAAGCCCCGACGGACGTCCTGAAACACTGAAAGAGACGTCGGTCGTCACTTTGTCTCATCTGTCAAACCAACGTGTGGAATTCTCCGTCCACGCTCTGGGACGTCTTTAGTGTCTCACAGACCACCGCCGTCTACAACGCTGCCGCCATTTTGACTCAGGACGCTTCTCTCCTCCATCGCCTCCATCTTTGTTTGGGTCAAACTTTACTGGAGGAACTTTTGAATGTGAGCGACGCCCTCTAGAGGACGTTTGGATCAACGTAAAGTAGCAAGAAAGCACGAAAGGTAACGGTTAAGTTTAGTCTCTAAAGGAGACGGTTAAGTTTAGTCTCTAAAGGTGACGGTTAAGTTTAGTCTCTAAAGGAGACGGTTAAGTTTAGTCTAAAGGAGACGGTTAAGTTTAGTCTCTAAAGGAGACGGTTAAGTTTAGTCTCTAAAGGAGACGGTTAAGTTTAGTCTCTAAAGGTGACGGTTAAGTTTAGTCTCTAAAGGTGACGGTTAAGTTTAGTCTCTAAAGGAGACGGTTAAGTGTAGTCTCTAAAGGTGACGGTTAAGTTTAGTCTCTAAAGGAGACGGTTAAGTTTAGTCTCTAAAGGTGAAGGTTAAGTTTAGTCTCTAAAGGAGACGGTTAAGTTTAGTCTCTAAAGGAGACGGTTAAGTTTAGTCTCTAAAGGTGACGGTTAAGTTTAGTCTCTAAAGGAGACGGTTAAGTTTAGTCTCTAAAGGAGACGGTTAAGTGTAGTCTCTAAAGGTGACGGTTAAGTTTAGTCTCTAAAGGAGACGGTTAAGTTTAGTCTCTAAAGGTGAAGGTTAAGTTTAGTCTCTAAAGGAGACGGTTAAGTTTAGTCTCTAAAGGAGACGGTTAAGTGTAGTCTCTAAAGGTGACGGTTAAGTTTAGTCTCTAAAGGTGACGGTTAAGTTTAGTCTCTAAAGGTGACGGTTAAGTTTAGTCACTAAAGGAGACGGTTAAGTTTAGTCTCTAAAGGAGACGGTTAAGTTTAGTCTCTAAAGGAGACGGTTAAGTTTAGTCTCTAAAGGTGACGGTTAAGTTTAGTCTCTAAAGGAGACGGTTAAGTTTAGTCTCTAAAGGTGACGGTTAAGTTTAGTCTCTAAAGGAGACGGTTAAGTTTAGTCTCTAAAGGAGACGGTTAAGTTTAGTCTCTAAAGGTGACGGTTAAGTTTAGTCTCTAAAGGAGACGGTTAAGTTTAGTCTCTTAAGGTGACTGTTAAGTTTAGTCTCTAAAGGTGACGGTTAAGTTTAGTCTCTAAAGGTGACGGTTAAGTTTAGTCACTAAAGGAGACGGTTAAGTTTAGTCTCTAAAGGAGACGGTTAAGTTTAGTCTCTAAAGGAGACGGTTAAGTTTAGTCTCTAAAGGAGACGGTTAAGTTTAGTCTCTAAAGGTGACGGTTAAGTTTAGTCTCTAAAGGAGACGGTTAAGTTTAGTCTCTAAAGGAGACTGTTAAGTTTAGTCTCTAAAGGTGACGGTTAAGTTTAGTCACTAAAGGAGACGGTTAAGTTTAGTCACTAAAGGAGACGGTTAAGTTTAGTCTCTAAAGGAGACGGTTAAGTTTAGTCTCTAAAGGAGACGGTTAAGTTTAGTCTCTAAAGGTGACGGTTAAGTTTAGTCTCTAAAGGAGACGGTTAAGTTTAGTCTCTAAAGGAGACGGTTAAGTGTAGTCTCTAAAGGAGACGGTTAAGTTTAGTCTCTAAAGGACTTGGTTCAGATCAGTTAAAGGCGGTTTGTCTCGGTTCTTCCAGGACTTGAACCCCGGTCCTCCAGGTCAGAGTCCTCCTCCCTACAGAGGTGTTGGCGCTCTGATGCTACGTCACCTGACTTCCTTCTTTGCTCCGGACGTCATTTGGAAAAATGCACCAATTGTTGAAATTGTTCAGCAACTTTCCGGTGCAGTGACCTGTTGAGTCAAAGTCCAGACTGTTTGTGCTACAAACCTGTTAAAAGCATAAAAGCATATTTTTTTTTTGTTTATTGCGATAAAGGACGTGAAAAGGTCGACGCGGTGAACGAGTGAAGGACGCGGCGGTGCTGAGAGAGCGAGACAGACGGGACGTGTGAAAGAGGGAGAGACGGAGCCCGACACAGGGATGTGATTCCTCCATGCGTGTCTAAACGGGTCCATTAGCGCCAGTCTAACGTTCAGAGTGAGTCACAGAGTTTCCCCGAAGCCTCATTACACACACACACACACACACACACACACACACACACACACACACACACACACACACACACACACACACACACACACACACACACACACACACACACACACACACACACACACACTCTGATCCTCAGATAAAAAGGTCAGATATTGAGATGTTGGACAGTTTGATGGAGCCTCATTAGACCCGACTGCAGGTCCACTAACTCTCACACGCTCCTCCTCCAGGCGTCCGCTCTCCCCTCCCGCCCTCGGTCACGGCGCGTACGGAGGCGTCCGCGGTGAGCAGAGTCTGAGGGCGTCTTGTTAAACGCGGGGAGTCAGGAGGTCCCTGAGCTGTTCTGTGTAAAGAGCCGAACAGTTGAAGAAGCAGCTTTTCTCTAATGAGGTCAGTGCAGCCGAGGGTCGGTGTGTGTGTGGACACATGCAGACTCCACATTACGGCTGAGGGATGACTCATAGTTCAGAAACTTCACTGCTGCTGGACGTCGTTGATCTGTCACTTAAACTTCCTTAATGCTGAACGCACGAGTGAATAACCATGGATTTGATACTCACATGGATGCCGTGTTCATGCTCATGTTTGTTTTAGAGCATTTGTATTTGTAACTTCTGAGTGTGAACATGAGCGTTGTTGACTCACGCGCTGTTTTAACGCTGTCTTGGTTTCACGAGTAACTGTTAAGTGCTAACTTTGAGACGAGCGCGTCTGTGGTTGCTCGTAGTAACTAACAAACAGTCCATCTTTTTTTGTATCTGTGAAATGAAAATGAAACTGTGTTCAAGCAGACGAAAGAAATGGGACCCGCAACCAATCACAGCAACGAGACGTGACCTACGACCAATCACAGCAATGAAACATGACCTACGACCAATCACAGCAACCAAACGTGACCTACGACCAATCACAGCAACCAAACGTGACCTACGACCAATCACAGCAACCAAACGTGACCTACGACCAATCACAGCAACCAAACGTGACCTACGACCAATCACAGCAACCAAACATGACCTACGACCAATCAGGGCAACAAAACGTGACCTACGACCAATCACAGCAACCAAACGTGACCTACGACCAATCACAGCAACCAAACGTGACCTACGACCAATCAGAGCAACCAAACGTGACCTACGACCAATCACAGCAACCAAACGTGACCTACGACCAATCACAGCAACCAAACGTGACCTACGACCAATCACAGCAACTAAACGGGACCTACGACCAATCACAGCAACCAAACGTGACCTACGACCAATCAGGGCAACGAAACATGACCTACGACCAATCACAGCAACCAAACGTGACCTACGACCAATCACAGCAACCAAACGTGACCTACAACCAATCAGAGCAACCAAACGTGACCTACGACCAATCACAGCAACCAAACGTGACCTACAACCAATCAGAGCAACCAAACGTGACCTACGACCAATCACAGCAACCAAACGTGACCTACGACCAATCACAGCAACCAAACGTGACCTACGACCAATCACAGCAACCAAACGTGACCTACGACCAATCACAGCAACCAAACGTGACCTACGACCAATCAGAGCAACCAAACGTGACCTACGACCAATCAGAGCAACCAAACGTGACCTACGACCAATCACAGCAACCAAACGTGACCTACGACCAATCACAGCAACCAAACGTGACCTACGACCAATCACAGCAACCAAACGTGACCTACGACCAATCACAGCAACCAAACGTGACCTACGACCAATCACAGCAACCAAACGTGACCTACGACCAATCACAGCAACCAAACGTGACCTACGACCAATCAGAGCAACCAAACGTGACCTACGACCAATCAGAGCAACCAAACGTGACCTACGACCAATCACAGCAACTAAACGTGACCTACAACCAATCACAGCAACCAAACGTGACCTACGACCAAAGAGTTGATCAAGGACTTATTCAGGTCACATTTCCCGGTCGCTGATGAATTTTTACACCTCGTAATCAATAATCGCCGTTAATCCTCGCTGCGTTGACCTCCAGCCGAGGTCGACGGGGTCACCCTGTTGTTTGGGAACATCCCAGCAGCGTCTCTGACAGATGGATAATCCATAATCCCGAACGTGGGACTGCTGTTGAGTTGAAATCCTCTGGGGTCGTGCTTCCAGGGTCAGGAGTCAACGGGGCTGCGCGTCCGTCTCACCACTGAAAACACATCAACAAGCACACGGGCGACGTCAACAACACTTCAGACTGACAGGTGGTGTTATCGCTGCTGTGCGCCAGCCCCCCGACCACATTATCACCCACCCACGTAACACTCATGTCTCCGTCACCTCCCCCATCCTCCGCGCTGGTCTCTTATGAAACACAGAGCTGCTCAGTCCGACCGGCAGGAACATTCAGTTCAGTTTCAGCCTTTTCAAATTCATGGTTTGTCTTTGTTTTGTGCAGCAAACACAAAACCTCTCTGTGTAACCCTGGGGCGTCCGACTCATGTCACTTCATGAATCCCACGCAGCGCAGTTTGACCTCGAGTGGGTCGGAGCGGTGAAAACACCAGGATGCCGGCTCGCTCTGCAGCCTTCAGCACGTCTTCCTCAGAAAAGAGTTTCCTCGTGCACAACGTACACCTCGAACTACGTGACCTGTCGTGATTTGGGATGCACCGATCCAATATTAAAGGTTGCATTTGGAGAATGAGCCGAACAGCTCCATCTAGTGTCTCAATATCGTAGTCGAAGCAACAAAAAAGAAGTCCAGCAGTGGGGTTGCCAGGTTGGTCAGACCCGGCCCAGTAGCTCCAGGAGACCGGAGTCTGTTTGAGCCTGTTTGAACCCGTCCCCTCCAGAAAATCACAGCATCAAAACAAGGATTAGAGGAGTTTGACTGACAGTTAGCGTTAGCCGTTAGCATTAGCCGTTCCAGCTAAGTGCAGATGAAAGTGATGTTAGCATCAAGGAGAAGCGTAGCAATGTGGGCGTGCGTTTGAATGGCGTTCCTCTCCTTTCTCTCAGTCCATGGAGTGAATGCTCGGCCTATAGTGACTCTGGTTGTTGCCCGTCTCCGCTCACTCAGCTGCTGGGACAAAGAAGCAGCTGCAGGATCGGCTAACTCCATTTCACCCAGTGCCAGCCTACAGTAGCTGCACCCAACAACAGACAACCCTGGCAACCAGCAACGCCCAACGCTATTGGCTGCTGCCATGGAAACACAATGGGACAGGAAGTCATTGTCAAGGTTGTGAGGTTGTGTTGAGGGAGTGAACCAGCGATCTCGGATCTGTTGATGAGATGTGATCAGTTTGGACACAGACAAACAATCTCATCTCATCTTCAACCTCTTACCCGGGGTCGGGTTGCGGGGGCAGCAGCTTTAGCAGGGGACCACCTTCACTGCCACCCGTGCAGCAGCGCACCCGACCCAAGCGGTTCCTCCTGCGAGTGGTGGGCCCACAGGATGGAAAGGAGGGAGGTGCCATGTCACTTTTTCGGGCTCTGTGGCAAACCCGACCACCAGGCGCTCGCCGGCAAGCCCCAGACGGAGGGCACCGGGCTTCCTCCGGGCAGGGCCTCTCTTCCTCTTCCTCGATTGTCCATCGAGTCTTTGTGAACCATTCTTAGTCCGACCCACTTTGAGACCACTTTGCCATGGGAGACCCTACCAGGAGCACCAGGCTCCAGACGACAGAGCCCTCAGGTTCACAGAGACACACAAACCTCTCCACCACGATGAGGTGACGGTTCCCGGAGAGGCAGACCAACAAGCTTAAGATATTTATTAATGCAAAGATCTTTGGAGACGTCACCACAGAGAATCACATCTGTTCAGGCTGCACGCCCGCTCAGATCTGCTGATACAGGGCACACTTCTGCTTTACAGGTAAAAGCACATATCACACACACACACACACACACACACACACACACAGACGGCGTCCTTGAAGGCCTCGGTGCTCCTCCGCGCGTAGTTTCCCTATCTGACTGCTACACACACTCCTTTATCTCTCCTCTGCACACACTCTCAGGGGTTTCAAGGCTGAGGACAAGCACCTACTGTCTGCATCATACATGGAGATTACACCTAAAAAACACCTGATGTGCTACTTTTAACCACTTCTCTTTAACCACTACAACAATCAGCATGTGTACGTGTATCCTTCAACAGTTGTTATCAAGGTCAGGTGTAAATCTGCACTTTTAAATCCGTGTTCATTGCTGGTGAACAGCAGCAGGTGCTCGCCGCGTAAAGCAACGTCTGCAATACAGATAATTACACAAACGCTCCAGATGGTGAACAGCCGCGCGGAGACTGATGCACACTACCTGCTCTTACAGGAGACGCATTCAAAGGACTCCAGATGTTGAATGCGCGCTCTCTCGCTTCCAGGTAACATGTGACCTGGGGTTTAGAAGCAGTTGGATTAGATCTGCAGCATCAGATGCTCTTTTTCTAACAGGGCCCTGAAACAGATGCAGAGTAATCCCCTCTAAACGCAGCGGAGCGTCGAGTGCATGAAGGCAGGACGGGGCGACCGGAGTGTGTGTGTGTGTGTGTGTGTGTGTGTGTGTGTGTGTGTGTGTGTGTGTGTGTGTGTGTGTGTGTGTGTGTGTGTGTGTGTGTGTGTGTGTGTGTGTGTGTGTGTGTGTGTGTGTGTGTGTGTGTGTGTGTGTGTGTGTGTGTGTGTGTGTGTGTGTGTGTGTGTGTGTGTGTGTGTGTGTGTGTGTGTGTGTGTGTGAGAGAGTGGGTCTGGTTTCTGTCATCAGAAGAGACACTGAGCCTTTTCTCTGTCACAGACACAAAAGACCGAAGAGGAGGAGGAGGAGGAGGAGGAGGAGGAGGAGGAGGAGGATATGGTGAAGGACTCGGTTGTGTGTGTGAGAGGAGCAGAACAGAGGAGGCTCTCTGCCGACACTTAAAGAGCCGCGCCGGCGTCTCGTCCTGTCGTCGGGAAGTCACCGCGGGCGACGCTTCCTGCTCTGTGTGCTGTTCTGTGCACAGAAGCAATTCTGGGTCGTAAATGATATAATTTGCCCCCCCGCCCCACACACACACACACACACACACACACACACACACACACACACACCATGGATATCAAGTCTCTGACAGCTGTGATGAAACGATCATATAAGTGAGAGAGTCAGTTGCATGGTAACCGGCGTATTAGCGTCCGCCTGCTCGCCGCACGCCGCCGGCTAGTTTTCAAAAGATCAGATTTTTGCAAAACTGCCGTAAGGAAGAGATGTGATCATTTTTTAGTCCTTTAATCATTTTGTGTTTCCATGGTAGCAGCCAATAGCGTTGGGCGTTGCCGGTTGCCAGGTTTGCCTGTTGTTGGGTGCAGCTACTGTAGACAGGCACTGGGTGAAATGGAGTTAGCCAATCCTGCAGCTGCTTCTTTGTCCCAGCAGCTGAGTGAGCGGAGACGGGCGACAACCAGAGTCACTATAGGCCGAGCATTCACTCCATGGACTGAGAGAAAGGAGAGGAACGCCATTCAAACGCACGCCCACATGGCTACGCTGCTCCTTGATGCTAACATCACTTTCATCTGCACTTAGCTGGAACGGCTAACGCTAACGGCTAACGCTAACTGTCAGTCAAACTCCTCTAATCCTTGTTTTGATGCTGTGATTTTCTGGAGGGGACGGGTTCAAACAGGCTCAAACAGACTCCGGTCTCCTGGAGCTACTGGGCCGGGTCTGACCAACCTGGCAACCCCACTGCTGGACTTCTTTTTTGTTGTTGGGACGACGATCTGGAGACTCTAGATGGAGCCGTTCTGCTCGTTCTCCATATTCAACCTTTAACATTACTTTACACACACACACACACACACACACACACACACACACACACACACACACACACAGTACAGTAGTCCAGTGTTCGTCTGCCATGAAACAGATTCCAGTGTGATTAGAGACAGACTGCAGGACAGACAATAAAACTCGTCTTCTTCTGTCACAGCAGAGTTTCCTCGGACCAACGGGATCTGGCGGTTGAAGCGAGCGGAGGACGGGCGGCTGGTGGACGTACGCAGAGGATTCATGAGCAGGCTGCTCTGAGACGAGCCGGCAGGATGGTCAGTGACACGTCTGCCCTCTGATGGGACCTTCTCACTTCCTCTTTGCAGACTTAACACATTTCTGCGTCTAAAAAGCATTTATCAGAAACATTTAGCTATACGCAGTGTGTTGCACTGTTGTTTGTTGTATTGTATTCGTATCATGTTGCACCAAGCCCCGCCCACGACCGCCACTTCCTGTTTGATCCAATCAGGAAGCTCCGTCAGCGTCAGTTCCCTGAGTGTCCACTAGGGGCAGGTTTCATAACAGAGCAGTTTCTCATTGAGCCCCATGTTAAACAGGCCGTTTACACAGCATCATTAAACCTGTTTAAGGACAAAAGAACATTCTAGTCTGTGTGTTTAGATCAGGTCTCCATGACAACACTGAGGGGGAGGGGCTAGTTTTTATTTTATTGGAGGTTAAAGGTTATGAATAATTAGGGGCGTGGCCTTTTGAGTGACAGCTAGCCTCTGGCCCTCACTTCTCCTCGGAGGTAAACGTCAGCCAGATGGACGTACGCCCCTCCCCCCAACGTCACATACATGCCCATATGTTGAAGAATTATTTACCAGCTTGTGGGAAAGTATTTATTTCATATATTTATTAAAGATATTATTTGATATATAGCTTTTAATAAAGATTCTGCATATTTGACCTTTAATGTTAATAGAAGACGTGACTGAAATTAATTTAATTAATTAGGAGGAGGAGGAGGAGGAGGAGGAAGAAGAGGAGGAGGAAGAGGAAGAAGAGGAGGAGGAGGAGGAGGAGGAGGAAGAGGAGGAGGAGGAAGAGGAGGAGAAGAGGAAGGAGGAGGAGGAGGAGGAAGAGGAGGAAGAAGAAGAGAGAGTAAATCTAGATGAAGAGATGGAGCAGAGACGAAGGGAGGAGAGAGGTGACCTCTCTGAGTATTGATCAGAGCGTCTCAGTCATCAATAACCTGATAGAGATCTGATAGGAGGGTGTCTGGACACACACACACACACACACACACACACACACACACACACACACACACACACACACAGCAGCTTCAGGAGAGTCTTCATTCAGTGTGTGAACGTTGATGAAGTCACGTCTTTGAACGTTTCACGTCTGAAACAAACAAACAACACGAAGCGTCATCGACCGATGAATGTTGTTTCTGTTCTGGTTTAAACTGAAACGTTCAGAACCTGCATTTCATTAATGTTTGAGTTGAAAAGGGAATCTTTAAAATGAAGCGTCGTCCGTCTGTCCGTCCTCTGAAACCTCGGTGCTCGCTGCGCTTTCACCCGTGAACGGCGTCACGCACACACGTGCAGCGGAGGGCGCGGCGAAGCCAGGTCCAGAAAGAGTCGACGTTCTAACTCCTCCTGAGGAAAACATGTCAATGTTAATCGTGCAGCAGAGACACATCAGAGACACGTGAGACACGTCAGAGACACATCAGAGACACATCAGAGACACGTGAGACATCAGAGACACATCAGAGACACATCAGAGACTCATCACAGACATCAGAGACACATCAGAGACATGTGAGACACATCAGAGACACATCAGAGACACATCAGAGACTCATCACAGACATCAGAGACACATCAGAGACACGTGAGACACATCAGAGACTCATCACAGACATCAGAGACACATCAGAGACACGTGAGACACATCAGAGACACGTGAGACACATCAGAGAAACGTGAGACACATC
>NC_139834.1:1856853-1864353 GCF_963691815.1 Echiichthys vipera
TTTTACCTCGTTCTGCAGCAGAGAAGCAGCTCAGAGGGAATTATATGGACTGGAAACTCTTTAATTTGTCAGACTTCAACAAATTTGATCGGTTTAAAAAGAACAAAACAACAATAACCGGTAATTAGAAGATAACAGAAACCCAGACCCACAGACATCCCTGTTCTGTCTCTGTGTACGCTGCTGTCAGTCCCCAGAGAGGACAGACACCTCTGACCTCACACACACACACACAGAGACACACACACACACACACACACACACACACACACACACACACACACACACACACACACACACACACACACACACACACACACACACACACACACACACACACACACACACACACACACACACACACGCACGATTCCTGTTTAAGCTACAGTAGCTGTACAGTCCGGAGCCTGTGGGCTGTTGCTTAGTAACAGCTGATTTGGAGCCAGCTGGTGTCGGCGGTGTTGCTCCTCACTTTGAAGCTGGAGAGCAAAGTTTAGAAAGTACACACACACACACACACACACACACACACACACACACACACACACACACACACACACACACACACACACACACACGCAGGATCATCATTGCTGGAAGTTTTTTTTAGCACAAACAAGAACTGAAGAAAACTTATATAATAATGTTCACGACCGGAGACTCGCAGCTCACGGGGGAGAAGTTAAGACGCTTTCAAACCCTCAGAGCCCGACCGAACGTTCACGTCTGAACACGAGGCGTGTGTTTTTCACCCTTCCTGATGATGTCATTACCTCCAATATTCACCATAAATAAACCGAAATGAAGATTATCAGGAGAGTTCTGCAGTTTTTAGCAGCGTCTTATTTGTGGTGGGTATTGGAGATAATGACGTGTATGGGCGCCCTCCCACTGTGCCTCCGTCCCGTGCCCCGTGCTTTAGGGTCCTTGTCCCCCCCTCCAGGCCCGTTTGTACTCACTCTACCTGGGCCTCGGAGAATGCTTCTTGCTGCCTATACGTCATCACGCCGTAACACGTCACACGCATTGATGACGTCATGGCGATGCGTGGCTTTGTTTCCAGATCTTTCCGTAGACCTCGGAGTTTTTGTGCGTCTTGTCGACTGTTTTTGAATCTTTTCATCGACCAAATCTGCAGTAAACACTCCACCTCCGCATCACACCAACGTGAACCTTTCACCGCCATTGTTTGAAATGTCCGCGCATGGTCCCTCCTTCTTTTTTCTACGTCCCAACAGGCGCACAGGAAATGACCTCAGAACCGCCGTAGGCCTCATGCTCGTACACGTGCGCACGCTCGTGCTCGTACACGTGCAAACGTGCTTTACTAAAGCCCACCTCTCCCAAACGGGCCGTGGACGGCAAGCGTGCCGCTCCTAGGCGCGGTACGGTCAAAGGAACCAGACTTTAGCCGTGAGACGTGTTCGGGCACGGTACGGAGGCACAGTGGGAGTGCGGCCTCAGTGTCAAAGTAATCCAGTGATGGTTGTCTGCACACGGATCACTCTGTGTACTTTTAACATAGTGATGATTCGTGCAGCATAAATACGTGGATCACACATGAATGACGTTACTCTTCGTAGTTGCGTGTGTGCACAGACGATGAGGACGGGCTGTTCGGAGTGAAATCATATTTATTACATTGTTTTTGTGCTGGCTGCGTTTACATGAAGCTGCTGTGGGTCACAAGGTGTCGTCCTCCATGTTGTCCATGTGTGTGTGTATGGTGTTTTAATACGCTGTGCATCATCGCGTCATGGTAACACCGGTTGCTATGTGACGGTTTTGGCAGTAAAATCAGGTGAAAGTGGATGTTGCACCACCACCACCATCATCATCATCGTGCAGCAGGTGCAGCCGCCTCTCACTGTATTTAAATGAACACATCCACGCCTGAGTTCTGTCCAGCAGTGTTACTAATAAACATTCAAATCTCTCTTAATGGATGTAAAATGAGCGTTTTAAAGCCTCAAATCAGGAATATTTACACATTTACATCCAGATTTCTGCACATTCCTGCACCATCTGGTCCCCCCTCCCTCCGTCAGCTGCTAGTTTAACCATTCTGACGCCTTTGCTGCCTCTTTTGTAGAGTTAATGACCCTGTGTGTGTGTGTGTGTGTGCGTGCGTGTGTGTGTGTGTGTGTGTGTGTGTGTGTGGTCTGACTGATGGCCATTCTGTGCGTCAGGGCATGACAGGGTCTCTAAAGAGAGGAGGCAAAGTGAAAAGAAAGCGAGCGAGTGAGCCAAGACGGATGGAGAGAGAGGCCATAGAGCATGCTAGACATGTATGTGTGTGTGTGTGTGTGTGTGTGTGTGTGTGTATGTGTGTGTCTGTCACTGTGGGATGGAGGGTTGTAGGAAGGGTCAGTCTAATTTGCAGCTCACTGAATAGAAACAAGCTTCCTCTGACAGGCGGGTTGGGGGGTCGTCACTGTTTGTGTGTGTGTGTGTGTGTGTGTGTGTGTGTGTGTGTGTGTGTGAGAGAGAGAGAGAGAGAGAGAGAATATGTGTGTGTGTGGGTGTGTGTGTTTGTGTGTGTGTGTGTCAGCAGCTGTCCAGATACTTTACAGCTCTTTCCAAACCGATGCATTCAGAAATAAATTAGTGTATCAATAAGCGTCACCGGCCGCTCCATTCATTCCCTATGGAGGAGGCGTTAGCGCCCGATGTAGCGTCGCGCCCCGCTCAGATTTCCTCTCTGCCGCTGCGCTCAAAGCTCTAATCAGCTGTGAACTTTGACCTTTCAAAAGCTCAACCAATGAGACAGAAGCTTTAAATGTGATGTTTCCGTTTCCTAGGTAACCAGAGAGCGACATGAAGGTTAGAAAGACGGAGGAAGAACTTATCGTTTGTGTGTCGGAGTTTCCCGAACTATTTAACGTTTCCATTAAAGTCGTTTCACATCAGGAGAAAACGTAAAGATGGAGGTTTATCAGCATCACAGCAGGTTTGTGAGGAGCTAGCTAACGAGCTAACGGTTGTTTTAATGCTAACGCCAATTTAGCCATGTACCGGGTCTCTGCGCCCGACCAACGCTGCTCCTTTGCGTTGAAAGGAGCCAGTTGAGGTGGTTCAGGATCATCTAGTAAGGATGAACCCTGGGCGCCTCCCTAGGGAGTTGTTCCAGGCACGTCCAGCTGGGAGGAGGCCTCGGGGAAGACCCAGGACCAGGTGGAGAGATTAGATCTCCACACTGGCCTGGGAACGCCTCAGGATCCCCCAGTTAGAGCTGGTTAATGTGGCCCGGGAAAGGGAAGTTTGGGGTCCCCTGCTGGAGCTGCTGCCCCCGAGACCTGATCCAGGATCAGAGGCTGAAGATGAGATGAGATGATCCGACTCTGTCAGTCGAGCTGTTCTTGACCTGAACGCTGAATCAAGCAAAAATGAATTCCTGTTAAATTCCTCCAGTTTTCCATCCTGTTAAAAGTGGAAACTTTAATCCAGTGTGGATTAAATGTAATGACTCATATCTGAGACTCACTCGGCTCTGATTAGTGATCACCACCTGTTTAAAGAAGTGAAGACAATAAAAGCGTCGTCTCTCTTCAGTGACTCACACTCTCAGAATAGAAAACACACACACACACACACAGAAACAGAAGTGTGATTTACCAATGAGTCAGTCTGAGTTTCTCCTCAGGAGGAGGTTTAAGAAGATTCAGAGTCCGAACAAATGGTTTTTAAACAGCAAGTCTTTTTTTCACCAGAAGAAGAAACTCGTTCCTATAAGTATGTTCACATCGAGAGTAAAGTGTGTTAGGGTGCCCTCCCACTGTGCGTCCGTCCCGTGCCCCGTGCTTTAGGGTCCTTGTCCCCCCCTCCAGGCCCGTTTGTACTCACACTACCTGGGCCTCGGAGAATGCTTCTTGCTGCCTATACGTCATCACGCCGTAACACGTCACACGCATTGATGACGTCATGGCGATGCGTGGCTTTGTTTCCAGATCTTTCCGTAGACCTCGGAGTTTTTGTGCGTCTTGTCGACTGTTTTTGAATCTTTTCATCGACCAAATCTGCAGTAAACACTCCACCTCCGCATCACACCAACGTGAACCTTTCACCGCCATTGTTTGAAATGTCCGCGCATGGTCCCTCCTTCTTTTTCCTACGTCCCAACAGGCGCACAGGAAATGACCTCAGAACCGCCGTAGGCCTCGTGCTCGTACATGTGCGCACGCTCGTGCTCGTACACGTGAAAACGTGCTTTACTAAAGCCCACCTCTCCCAAACGGGCCGTGGACGGCAAGCGTGCCGCTCCTAGACGCGGTACGGTTGCACTCACACTGGTCAAAGGAACCAGACTTTACTGCCCCGAGCTAATCACTCTGACCATGGGGTGATTTTACGCTTGAATTACGGTGAAACACTGGTAAACAAGCTATTGTCTCGCCTCTTTACACAGAGTTTGGCATCGTCGGACGCCCTCGGAGCGAGAACGGACTGAACAGACATGAGGGAGTGAGAAGTCAGAACGTGACCAAGTGAAACGTGAGTGAACTGACCCTTTAAACTCTGTCACCACAAATGTGTGTTTACGTTTGCATCACACAGCTCATGATCTCATTGGTCCTCCAACACCGATGTCATCAAGCTGTCACAGGGCTTACGGCTCGACGCCTTATAACATCATCTCCTCGGCCTCTAATGACTGCAGTCCTCAGTGTGTGTGCGTGTGTGTGTGTGTGTGTGTGTGTGTGTGCGCTTGTACTGTTTCTCTTTGAGGACCACGATAAGAATTTATCCCAACAAAGTGAGGACATTTTTGCGTGTTCCCATTTTCTCAAAGGTCTGTTTCGTGGGTTCAGGTCTGATTAAGGTTGAAGGTCAAATGGGGCAGGGTTAGGCGTTTAATTTGATGGTTAAGTTTAGGGGTAAGGGGCGGAGAATGCATTATTTCAATGAGTCCTCACAAAGATAGATGTGTGAGATTGTGTGTTTGTGTGAGTGTGTGTGTGTGTGTGTGTGTGCGAGATTGTGTGTGTGTGTGTGTGTGCGAGATTGTGTGTGTGTGTGTGTGTGTGTGTGTGTAGAGGCTGTGGCCCTCTATTAATCCTGTTCACTCTGACAGTAAGTGTTGTTCAGGTTGAGAAATGAATTACCCTACAGGGCGGGTAGCACACCCATTCATCACTTATACACACACACACACACACACACACACACACACACACACACACACACACACACACACACACACACACACACACACACACACACACACACACACACACACACACACACACTCTGTGTTCAGATGTCTATCTGCAGTATTTTCCTGTCATTGTGTTGCAGCAGCAGCGGCCGCTCTGCAGTGAAACCCTGTTCATCTGGAGCGGAGCTCATAAAACACTGAGGGTGAAGCCTCTTTGTCGCGCTGAGACCCTGAAACAGACGTGAACACGCCCGTGTGTGTCTCGTCCTCTGTGCCGCTGATACACATCTACAGCGAAACACATAAAACACCACGTCTTTATAGTAATACAGATGAACTGTGCGTGCGTACATCTCCACAAAGCAGAGTCTGACACTGAAGGAGAGAATATAAATAAATGGAGTCTGATCGGACGGTGGGCAGATTTACAAAGAACAAAGTGTGTAAAGAAAACAGACCTCAGAGCTGATTTATACAAAGAAGCCAACGTACTTTATCAGCTAACGTTACGGAACGACCGCAGCCAGAGCCACATAGCATAGCTAAGTTAAAGCTAGCTGGCTTGCTGCCAATGTTAGCTCAGTCAAACCTAAGCTGGCTATTGTTAGCTTTTTGCCAATGTTGGCTCACTGACACCTTAGATGGCTAACATTAGCTTGTCACTAACATTAGTTCAGTGAAACCTCAGCTGGCTAACATTAACTCCTCGCTAATGTTAGCTCAGTTAAATTTAAGCTGGCTAATGTTAAATTCTTGCTAATGCTAGCTCAGTTAAACCTAAGCTGGCTAACAGTAGCTCCTTGCTACCGTTGACTAAGTGAAACCTCCGCTGGCTAACATTGCTCCTTGCTAACATTAGCTCAGTGAAACCTCAACTGGCTAACATAACTCCTTGCTAACATTAGCTCATTGAAACCTCAGCTGGCTAACATTAGCTCCTTGCTTACATTAGCTTAGTGAAACCTCAGCTGGCTAACATTAGCTCAGTGAAACCTAAGCTGGCTAACATTAGCTCCTTGCTAACGTTAGCTCAGTGAAACCTCAGCTGGCTTACATTAGCTCCTTGCTAACATTAGCTCAGTAAAACCTAAGCTGGCTAACATTAGCTCCTTGCTAACGTTAGCTCAGTGAAACCTCAGCTGGCTTAAATTAGCTCCTTGCTAACATTAGCTCAGTGGAACCTCAGCTGGCTAACATTAGCTTATCACTAACATAAGCTCAGTGAAACCTCAGCTGGCTGTGTCTCGGCTGCATGAATCGGTTGCTTGGTGGCGTCGGCTGATGCAGCGATTAAAAACAGCGAGCTAGCGTTATTGTAAATAACTGTGATTTATTTTACAGCTTTACACCAACATGATGTCGACCAATCACGTTCAGCCTCACTGTTTCTGACACGAGCAACAGGAAGCTGACTGCAGCTCACTTTAAGTTTTTATGAACATTAAGTCGGTTAAAGCTTCTGTGTTTCATCACTCAGAAGTTTTCAGTTTGTTTGTTTTAAACAGCACCTGGAAATTCAGATGACTGCGTTCATACGAAGCACCACTGAGATTCAAGCCGTCAGCTGATGCCTGCTCCGATAACGAAGATTGAAACGCCTTCACTCTGATCCATTAGTCTCTATCTTACAAAGACAGTCAGCGCCTGTGCTCACGCTTCCTGTCAGGACGTCTCTGCGGTCTCCAGAGCGAGCGCTTCACCTGCCAGCACTGTAAACAACGCTCTGCTGACCAACCTGATTCAGGAGCTGCGTGGACCGAAGCTGACAGCAGACATCGTAACACACTCCGCGGTGCCGTTAGGGTCCGGAGCGTGGGGCCATTTGTCTTTTGGTCGATGGTATTGACGGCTGCGGGTCCTTCCACTGGGAGCCTTAAGAGAAAATCAACACTTTGCACTAAACAGGATTTATGTCCAAACTGTGTTTTCTAACTAAACTGAAAAGTATCAGAGTGAATTGAAGGTGTCGTGCAGGAGAACTGTTGCTTATTTTTTAGCTAAAATCCGAACCCCAGACAAACGTTTCTGTTTCATAGACTGTTTAAATAACAGTCGTAGTCTCTAAATGAAGCTCAGAGTGGACGACGCCCGCTAACTCACCACCAATCCAAAAATGGGGATAAAAGCCGGGCTCCAAGCTAACAAGCTAGCAAATGTTGACAAGCTAGACTAAGGGCGCCCTCTCACTGTGCCTCCGTCCCGTGCCCCGTGCTTTAGGGTCCTTGTCCCCCCCTCCAGGCCCGTTTGTACTCACACTACCTGGGCCTCGGAGAATGCTTCTTGCTGCCTATACGTCATCACGCCGTAACACGTCACACGCATTGATGACGTCATGGCGATGCGTG
>NC_139834.1:1866853-1874353 GCF_963691815.1 Echiichthys vipera
CTCTTAAGAGGCCGTCACATGATTAGCATTTTGCGCTGGGCTCACCGCGAGGTTGGGTTAGCCCGGTAGACGACTAAATCAGCGTTAGCATTACAATAACCATCAGCACGTGGTCTTTCTGGCACTAACATCCGTAAAATAAGCCATCAAGATGTTTTTTTGTGTGTAACAACTATTTAAGGGGCCGTCACATGATCAGTGTCTTGCGCTGGGCTCACTGCAAGGTTGGGTTAGCCAGGTAAATGGCTAAATCAGCGTTAGCATTGTAGCAACCGTTAGCTCGTAAGCTAGCTCCTCACAAACCTGCTGTGATGCTGATGAACCTCCATCTTTACGCTTTCTTCTGATGTGAAACGACTTTAATCGAACGTCAATATGAAGTGTGTTGTTGTGTTGTAGTGAGATCAGGCCGTCAGTGATATAGCCTCCGACGCCGTACAGGTGCTGCCCGCTCTCCTCTAGATCGGACCGGGACATGCTTCACTCTGCACTGACGCCTTTCTTCTTCTTCTTCTTCTTCTTCTTCTTCTTCTGGATTTCCAGCAGACTAGACGCCTAAAGGTCAGAGTTATATCCATTCAATTAAATTATATGAAATTGGGCCTTTGATCCGTAAATTCCCGTTAAACACAAAGGGAAAATCTCCTTTACCCACATGTTGTTTCCTTTCTGAGCTTTGCCTCCACGCTGTTAGCACGTCACACGCTTCACTCATCTGATTGGTTGGTTTGGCCCGTGTGTTGGTGACAGACAGATGGTTTATCCAATCAGAAACCAGGATTTTCACCCCTTCACCAAAGATCTTTAAACCAGAGTTCAGATGGATCTGCTGAGACGATCAGGATCCGTCTGGAGGAGTCGGGTTATTTAATCCACCCACGATCTTTTCCGGACACTAACCAGGTGCTTCTGTTGCCTAAACCTCACAATATTAACCACATGTTCCCCGTGTTTGAAACAGGGACTATAGTGGAGCGTCATGTGTATGACGCTCAGGGCTACACAGAGTATATGATGAGTAAATGGTAAATGGACTTATATGGCGCCTTTCTAGTCTTCTGACGACTCAAGGCGCTTTCACACTTCTTCCGTCCACACAGATGGCCGTGGACATCTACACACCATCTAATGTAACCATTCACACCACATTTACACACCCACGGGGATCAATTTGGGGTTCAGTGTCTTGCCCAAGGACACTTCGATATGCGGACTGGGGATCGAACCACCAATCTCTTGCATGGAGGACGACCCACTCATCCACTGAATCACAGTCGCCCAGGAGTGACGCCGAAGGGTCCTGACAGAACGGTATCTACCGGGTTGTCCTGTGCCGTTGGGTGGTGAGGATGTAAAACAGTGTGTTTAGCCTGGTGTTGAGTTCCTCTGAAGGCTGCTGACTCAGGCCTCTCTCTCTCTCTCTCTCTCTCTCTCTCTCTCTCTCTCTCTCTCTCTCTCTCTCTCTCTCTCTCTCTCTCTCTCTCTCTCTCTCTCTCTCTCTCTCTGAAGCCACAAGAGTTTACCAAACACTGTGCACATTTTAAGTCCTCCCCTCTGCTCCTCGCCACGTAGCCGAGCAGCTAACGCTAGCGTGCCGGCTGCGTGTCGATCTCAGGGCCGAGGTGAAGACGCACGAACAGCCGGAGCGGACGAGTTGGCGAGCCGAGCTTCTGCCCGCCCTCTGCTCCAAATCATTACCTAAGTGGCCGCGCTGCACTTCATCTTCATCCTGCGCGGCTGACAGTCTGTCCACATGCATTATGTTTTGAAATATGCGCCGCGGCCCTGCGAGCGCGGAGTGGGCTTTTTAATCATCCCGGCTCAGCTCCGCACACGTCGTCCTGCTCGATGTGATGCTGACATGTTTTATTCATATGCAAATATGTTTTAGTCTCTCTGCAAATGAAACACGGAGCTTCTGCAGTCAACGAGTAACTCTAACTCTGTGTTCGAGAGACGGACGACGGCAGGGATTTGGGTCTGATTTGAAGCAACCGAGGTCACGTTTTAGTCGCTCCTACATCTCCCATGATGCAACAGCGTGACTGTGTGTGGCACTTCCTCCCCGTCAGCATTTTCATGTTATTCAAACTCTCTGCAGCCGTCTGTAAAACACACTTTCTCCTCCAGCCTGAGACGAACCTGATCACAGAGAAGACTTCACGCAGCTTCTGTTTCCTCACTAAAAACGTCTTTAAGTGTAAAATCTGTCAAAAGAAGAAGAAATGTTTTAGTTTTTTACACAAATTCTCTGTTAATAATATTCTGAAAAGGGCCGAAACCGATAATTAGCACTTAAAGTTAAATTACGTGGTGTTTTCTGGCATTTAAACGCATAAAATAAGCCACGGAGACAGTTTTATATCGTGTAACAAGGATTAACCGAGAGTGACGCTAACAGCCGGACGTGGCTAACAGTGATTAGCTCGGGGCAGCACGGTGAAGGCATTCAAAGGTCTTTTTTAACCACTAATGCTGCTGAAAATAACAGCAAACCTCTGCAGCAGCATGAGAAGAGTCCCTACACACACAACAAAGCGTCATCGGCGTAGTTAGTGAAGCCAGAGTTTATTAAAGAGTGTTTTAAAGACTTACCTACTGGCCCCTGTACCAGCTCCTCTCATAGTAAAGTCCATTACAGTGGATGGAGCCCATTGGTGCTTTGTTTTGTGTGTAGGGACTCTTCTCATGCTGCTGCAGAGGTTTGCTGTTATTTTCAGCAGCATTAGTGGTTAAAAAAGACCTTTGAATGCCTTCACCGGGCTGCCCCGAGCTAATCACTGTTAGCCACATCCGGCTGTTAGCGACTCTCTCCGTTAATAGTTGTCCATATGCCTGTGTGTGTTTGTGTGTGTGTGTGCGTGCGTGTGTGTGTGTGTGTGTGTGTGTGCTTGTGTGTGTGTGTGCGTGTAAACGGACTCAGGGTTGCAGCATCAAGACTTCCCTTCACTGAAACTCTGTGTGCCTCTGTGTGTGTGCGTTTGTGCGTGCGTGTGTGTGTGTGCGCGCGCGCGCGCGCGTGTGTGTGTGTGTGTGTGTGTGTGTGTGTGCGTGTGTGTGTGTGTGTGTTAATTACAAGTTAAACTTTAGCAAACAGCCATTTGTTACTAAACATGTTGCATATCTTTAATTCTGGACCTCAGCCTGACTTTTGACTGAACCTGCAGGGCGTGTGTGTGTGTGTGTGTGCGTGTGTGTGTGTGTGTTTCCTCCCCTCCTCCTGTATTTATTTCATTTTGTCCTCTCTGCTGCTGGTTCCTCCTCCTCCTCCCGTCAGGCAGAGGGATTTCTGCGCCTCCTCATTGGTTCACACTGAGAACAAAGTCCCACCCTCCTCCTCCTCTCTCTCTCTCTCTCTCTCTCTCTCTCTCTCTCTCTCTCTCTCTCTCTCTCTCTCTCTCTCTCTCTCTCTCTCTCTCTCTCTCTCTCTCTCTCTCTCTCTCTCTCTCTAGTGAAAGTGGAGAGGCAGGCAGGCAGACGTGTTGCAACAGATGGCTTTACCAGCGGCGGCGGCGGCTGCACCGAGGAACTCTGGGACGCCGTTAGACACAGACCACAGATAGAGAGAGAGAGAGAGAGAGAGGGAGGGAAGAAGGGAGGGAGAGAGGGAGGGAGGGGAGTTAGAAAGTCACAGCAGCTGGAGCACGGCGAGGAAAAGACACACGAGTGAGTCTTCCTCTTCCTCCTCCTCCTCTCTGCAGACACACACACAGGAAGAAGACATGTCAGTGTGAGCGCAAGTTCTGCAGATGGAGGGAGCAACAGTTCCACAGAGGAGATGAGTGTGTGAGCCCAGCCTTCATCCTCCTCCTCCTCCTCATCCTCCTCTTCATCCTCCTCTTCTTCGGGGTCAGAGGAGAACACCTGCTGACGGCGAGGAGGTCCTGAGGGAGGAGACGCAGCAGCAGCAGCAGCAGCAGGAGGTACAGGACTCTTTCTACACTTGATTCTTTCTCAGGTTTTACGCAACAACGTCTCCGCTGAGGTCATCGTTTATGGACTGATCTGCAAAGTGTGTGTGTGTGCGTGTGTGTGTGTGTGTGTGTGTGAGAGAGTGTGTGTGTGTGTGTGTGTGTGTGTGTGTGAGACTCTTCAGTTCTGCTCTACTTCCCTGTGTGTCAGTTCCTGTTGGTCAGAGCAGCTTTGTCTCTGTGCCGCTCCACTCCGCGGATGTCGCTCTGAGGCCGCGCTCACTTGTTTCACACGCGGCTTTCACCGCTTTGCATGTACGTACGAAAGTGTGTGTGTGTGTGTGTGTGTGAGGGTGTGTGTGTGTGTGTGTGTGTGAGGACACGTGGGAGTGTGTTTTAGCTGCGCAACACTGAGGTCAGTCAGGAGAGAGAGAGAGAGAGAGAAGGGAGGATGAATGAAGGGAGGGAAGGGAAATAAGGACGGAAGGAAGCAAAGCTGTTCCACCCAGCTCTGCTTTTATTACACTAATGTTTCTATGTTGAACAAAAGGAGACCGTTAAGTGTAGACCACTAAAGGTGACGGTTAAGTTTAGTCACTAAAGGAGACTGTTAAGTTTAGTCACTAAAGGAGACGGTTAAGTTTAGTCACTAAAGGAGACTGTTGAGTGTAGTCACTAAAGGAGACGGTTAAGTTTAGACACTAAAGGAGACGGTTAAGTTTAGATGACTAAAGGGGACGGTTAAGTTTAGACTCTAAAGGAGACGGTTAAGTTTAGTCACTAAAGGAGACGGTTAAGTTTAGATGACTAAAGGGGACGGTTAAGTTTAGACTCTAAAGGTGACGGTTAAGTTTAGACAACTAAAGGAGACGGTTAAGTTTAGATGACTAAAGGGGACGGTTAAGTTTAGACAACTAAAGGAGACGGTTAAGTTTAGACGACTAAAGGAGACGGTTAAGTTTAGTCTCTAAAGGAGACGGTTAAGTTTAGACGACTAAAGGAGACGGTTAAGTTTAGACGACTAAAGGAGACGGTTAAGTTTAGACGACTAAAGGAGACGGTTAAGTTTAGACGACTAAAGGAGACGGTTAAGTTTAGACGACTAAAGGAGACGGTTAAGTTTAGACGACTAAAGGAGACGGTTAAGTTTAGACGACTAAAGGAGACGGTTAAGTTTAGAAGACAAAAGGAGACGGTTAAGTTTAGACGACTAAAGGTGACGGTTAAGTTTAGATGACTAAAGCTGACGTTTACAGAAGTTAACGTTAACCTGTTCTTTGACGTTTAATCTCACAAATTGTGTCTCCACGGGCGTCGCCATTGGTCTTATCCCGATGAGGTCGGGGTTGGTTGAGCTCCCCCGAGTTCGCGAGTCGCGGTCCGAATGTTCAGACCTCCTACGGCACTGGAACGCAGCATAAGTCTCAGGACAAACCATGAAAAATAAGACCGACTGAAATGTAAAGAGGGTGCTAACTGATTAGCCAAGTCTGCGCTACATGCTACATGCTACATGCTAACGTTAAACCTACAGCACGCGTGCTCCAGAACATGAGGCATGAATGCAACAGATGTGCTCAACAGCATCCAAACATCAGGTGAGGTGTTTTTCAGTCTGACGGATAAAAAAAGGAAACATTAACTCGCTAAAATGTTAAAAATGACCGTAGCTGCGCTCGTGAACGCCTCCATGTTTAGTTTTCATTATAATGTTGAACGTCACGTCACCTGTCTGATCCGTCTTTATAGTTTTGTTTGAGGAACTCCGTCAGAACGCTGTTTGTTGTTACGGTGAACGCTAAAATAAGTGTTGCGTCCGTTGGTGTGAAGCCCGCGGTACTTTAGCATCGTTAGCATCGTGGCTTCAGAAGGTCGATGATGACGCCACAGTCATCTGCTCACACGCAAAGTTCTCCCACGCATGACTCATGGTGCCTTTGTTATTAACGAGTCGGGGCAAAGTACGGGGTTTGTTATTGTTGTTACGCCGTGTGAGTTCCACTTCTCCGCGTCCTCCAGCGCCTGAATGCACATATGAAACACTCCGTACTGCACCTTTAGATCAGGAGGAGCCACAGCAACGAACCTACGGTGGCAATGGAAAGGTATCGCAAGTGGGGCGACACGGTGGAATGGTGGTTAGAACTGTCGCCTCACAGTGAGAGGGTTCCAGGTTTGAATCCCAGCTGGGGCCCTTCTGTGTGGAGTTTAGACGACTAAAGGAGACGGTGTGTGTGTGTGTGTGTGTGTGTGTGTGTGTGTGTGTGTGTGTGTGTGTGTGTGTGTGTGTGTGTGTGTGTGTGTGTGTGTGTGTGTGTGTGTGTGTGTGTGTGTGTGTGTGTGTGTGTGTGTGTGTGTGTGTGTGTGTGTGTGTGTGTGTGTGTGTGTGTGTGTGTGGAAATATTACCATGTGTCACTGAACGTCAGCCAGTGTGTGTGTGTCTGCAGTAGTCGATGTTGGCGGGAACTCTGTTGACAGCAACTATTACGATTTGGTCACTGGGTTCTCAGCATCTCTCTCACACACACACACACACACACGCACACACACACACACACACACACACACACACACACACACAGGGTAAATAAGGCTAATGGCTGATTTGCAACCGCTGGAATGTAAACATTCAGTGACCCAGACTCTTATTAACACACACACACACGCACACACACACACACACACACACACACACACACACACACACACACACACACACACACACACACACACACTCACACACACTCCCAGCTGTTGCAAACGTGTCATATAATAAAAAACACACATTAGTAAATTACGTTATATTATGTGAGGAGTATTTTGCCAGGTGTTTATATTTCTGTCTGCGGACAGCCGTGTCTACAGGTGTCTACAGGTGTGTACAGGTGTGTACAGGTGTGTGCAGGTGTCTACAGGTGTGGACAGGTGTGTGCAGGTGTGTACAGGTGTGTACAGCTGTGTACAGGTGTGGACAGGTGTCTACAGGTGTGGACAGGTGTCTACAGGTGTGTACAGGTGTATACAGGTGTGTGCAGGTGTGTACAGGTGTGTACAGGTGTGTGCAGGTGTGTACAGTTGTGTTCAGGTGTGTACAGGTGTGTGCAGGTGTATACAGGTGTGTAGTAGTGTGTACAGGTGTGTACAGGTGTGTACAGGTGTGTGCAGGTGTGTACAGGTGTGTACAGGTGTGTACAGGTGTGTACAGGTGTCTACAGGTGTCTACAGGTGTGTACAGGTGTGCACAGGTGTGTACAGGTGTGTACAGGTGTGTACAGGTGTCTACAGGTGTCTACAGGTGTCTACAGGTGTGCACAGGTGTGTACAGGTGTGTACAGGTGTGGACAGGTGTGGACAGGTGTGGACAGGTGTGTACAGGTGTGTGACCTCAGAACCGCCGTAGGCCTCGTGCTCGTACACGTGCGCACGCTCGTGCTCGTACACGTGCAAACGTGCTTTACTAAAGCCCACCTCTCCCAAACGGGCCGTGGACGGCAAGCGTGCCGCTCCTAGACGTGGTACGGTTGCACTCACACTGGTCAAAGGAACCAGACTTTAGCCGTGACACGTACTGGGGCACGGGACGGAGGC
>NC_139834.1:1879353-1884353 GCF_963691815.1 Echiichthys vipera
TTAGTCGTCTAAACTTAACCGTCTCCTTTTGTCATCTGAACTTAACCGTCTCCTTTAGTCGTCTAAACTTAACCGTCTCCTTTAGTCGTCTAAACTTAACCGTCTCCTTTAGTCGTCTAAACTTAACCGTCTCCTTTAGTCGTCTTAACTTAACCGTCTCCTTTAGTCGTCTAAACTTAACCGTCTCCTTTTGTCATCTAAACTTAACCGTCTCCTTTTGTCATCTAAACTTAACCGTCTCCTTTTGTCATCTAAACTTAACGGTCTCCTTTAGTGGTCTAAACTTAACCGTCACCTTTAGTCGTCTAACTTAACCGTCTCCTTTAGTCGTCTAAAACTTAACCGTCTCCTTTAGTCGTCTAAACTTAACCGTCTCCTTTTGTCATCTAAACTTAACCGTCTCCTTTTGTCATCTAAACTTAACCGTCTCCTTTTGTCATCTAAACTTAACCGTCACCTTTAGTCGTCTAAACTTAACCGTCTCCTTTAGTCGTCTAAACTTAACCGTCTCCTTTAGTCGTCTAAACTTAACCGTCTCCTTTTGTCATCTAAACTTAACCGTCTCCTTTTGTCATCTAAACTTAACCGTCTCCTTTTGTCATCTAAACTTAACGGTCTCCTTTAGTGGTCTAAACTTAACCGTCACCTTTAGTCGTCTAAACTTAACCGTCTCCTTTAGTCGTCTAAACTTAACCGTCTCCTTTAGTCGTCTGAACTTAACCGTCTCCTTTAGTCGTCTAAACTTAACCGTCTCCTTTAGTCGTCTAAACTTAACCGTCTCCTTTAGTCGTCTAAACTTAACCGTCTCCTTTAGTCGTCTTAACTTAACCGTCTCCTTTAGTCGTCTAAACTTAACCGTCTCCTTTTGTCATCTAAACTTAACCGTCTCCTTTTGTCATCTAAACTTAACCGTCTCCTTTTGTCATCTAAACTTAACGTCTCCTTTAGTGGTCTAAACTTAACCGTCACCTTAGTCGTCTAAACTAACCGTCTCCTTTAGTCGTCTAAACTTAACCGTCTCCTTTAGTCGTCTAAACTTAACCGTCTCCTTTTGTCATCTAAACTTAACCGTCTAAACTTAACCGTCTCCTTTTGTCATCTAAACTTAACCGTCTCCTTTTGTCATCTAACTTAACGGTCTCCTTTAGTGGTCTAAACTTAACCGTCACCTTAGTCGTCTAAACTTAACCGTCTCTTTAGTCGTCTTAACTTAACCGTCTCCTTTAGTCGTCTAAACTTAACCGTCTCCTTTTGTCATCTAAACTTAAACCCGTCTCCTTTTGTCATCTAAACTTAACCGTCTCCTTTTGTCATCTAAACTTAACGGTCTCCTTTAGTGGTCTAAACTTAACCGTCACCTTTAGTCGTCTAAACTTAACCGTCTCCTTTAGTCGTCTAAACTTAACCGTCTCCTTTAGTCGTCTAAACTTAACCGTCTCTTTTGTCATCTAAACTTAACCGTCTCCTTTTGTCATTAAACTTAACCGTCTCCTTTTGTCATCTAAACTTAACCGTCACCTTTAGTCGTCTAAACTTAACCGTCTCCTTTAGTCGTCTAAACTTAACCGTCTCCTTTAGTCGTCTAAACTTAACCGTCTCCTTTTGTCATCTAAACTTAACCGTCTCCTTTTGTCATCTAAACTTAACCGTCTCCTTTTGTCATCTAAACTTAACGTCTCCTTTAGTGGTCTAAACTTAACCGTCACCTTTAGTCGTCTAAACTTAACCGTCTCTTTAGTCGTCTAAACTTAACCGTCTCCTTTAGTCGTCTGAACTTAACCGTCTCCTTTAGTCGTCTAAACTTAACCGTCTCCTTTAGTCGTCTAAACTTAACCGTCTCCTTTAAGTCGTCTAAACTTAACCGTCTCCTTTAGTCGTCTTAACTTAACCGTCTCCTTTAGTCGTCTAAACTTAACCGTCTCTTTTGTCATCTAAACTTAACCGTCTCCTTTGTCATCTAAACTTAACCGTCTCCTTTGTCATCTAAACTTAACGGTCTCTTTAGTGGTCTAAACTTAACCGTCACCTTTAGTCGTCTAAACTTACCGTCTCTTTAGTCGTCTAAACTTAACCGTCTCCTTTAGTCGTCTAAACTTAACCGTCTCCTTTAGTCGTCTTAACTTAACCGTCTCCTTTAGTCGTCTAAACTTAACCGTCTCCTTTTGTCATCTAAACTTAACCGTCTCCTTTGTCATCTAAACTTAACCGTCTCCTTTAGTCGTCTAAACTAACCGTCTCCTTTAGTCGTCTAAACTTAACCGTCTCCTTTAGTCGTCTAAACTTAACCGTCTCTTTAGTCGTCTAAACTTAACCGTCTCCTTTAGTCGTCTAAACTTAACCGTCTCCTTTTGTCATCTAAACTTAACCGTCTCCTTTTGTCATCTAAACTTAACCGTCACCTTTAGGTCGTCTAAACTTAACCGTCTCCTTTAGTCGTCTAAACTTAACCGTCTCCTTTAGTCGTCTAAACTTAACCGTCTCCTTTAGTCGTCTGAACTTAACCGTCTCCTTTAGTCGTCTAAACTTAACCGTCTCCTTTAGTCGTCTAAACTTAACCGTCTCCTTTAGTCGTCTAAACTTAACCGTCTCCTTTAGTCGTCTAAACTTAACCGTCTCCTTTAGTCGTCTAAACTTAACCGTCTCCTTTTGTCATCTAAACTTAACCGTCTCTTTTGTCATCTAAACTTAACCGTCACTTTTAGTCGTCTAAACTTAACCGTCTCCTTTAGTCGTCTAAACTTAACCGTCTCCTTTAGTCGTCTAAACTTAACCGTCTCCTTAGTCGTCTAACTTAACCGTCTCCTTTAGTCGTCCTAAACTTAACCGTCTCCTTTTGTCATCTAAACTTAACCGTCTCCTTTTGTCTCTAAACTTAACTGTCTCCTTTAGTCGTCTAAACTTAACCGTCCTTTAGTCGTCTAAACTTAACCGTCTCCTGAGGTGGAGCCTGGAGATCAGGTTCAAGTTCAGGTCCTCGACCTGCCTGAAAGACCTCCACTGTGTGGTCTTATTATCCTTTCACACACACACACACACACACACACACACACACACACACACACACACACACACACACACACACACACACACACACACACACACAGAGAGAGACCACCAGCCCAGCTAATTGGAGATGTTGTATCACCTCCCTCATGTCTCTTGCTCTTTCTTTCACATTAACACACACACACTTGCACACACTGACACCCACACACACACTGACACACACACACACACACACACACTGACACACACACATACACACACACACACACACACACAAAGCAATCCAGTGGGAATTGGCAGCTCGGAGCGAATTGAGAGAGAAGGCAGAAAGTCATTACTTCTCTCACTAGATTGTGTGTGTGTGTGTCTCAGTGTGTGTGAGTGTGTGTGTGTGTGTGTGTGTGTGTGTGTGTGTGTGTGTGTGTGTGTGTGTGTGTGTGTGTGTAATCCTGTCATCAGTATGCCGGTCATGCTTTGTACAGAGGAAGGAGCGAGAGGAGGGAGGAGCGACAATCCAACATGGAGTTCTTTTGATTACAGATGGTAAATGTGCCTCAGTCCCTCCTCCTCCTCCTCCTCCTCCTCCTCCCCCTCCCCCTCCTCCTCCTCCTCCTCCTCTTCATCGCCTCTTCGCTCCCTCACACTCGAGGGATTCGCGGTGGACGTGAGAGGAATTACTGACGGGTGTGTGTGTGTGTGTGTGTGTGTGTGTGTGTGTGTGTGTGTGTGTGTGTGTGTGTGTGTGTGTGTGTGTGTGTGTGTGTGTGTGTGTGTGTGTGTGTGTGTGTGTGTGTGTGTGTGTGTGTGTGTGTGTGTGTGTGTGTGTGTGTGTGTTGTGTGTGTGTGTGTGCGCGTGTGTGTGTGTTCTGCAGCGGGGTCACGGAGGTCGTCTGCGTGAAGTTATTTTTGCTATTTATCCGTTTATTTGCGAGTACAGCGGAAGGTTGACAGGAAATTTGGTGTGTGTGTGTGTGTGTGTGTGTGTGTCAGTGTGTGTGTGTGTGTGTGTGTGTGTGTGTGTGGGGGGGGGGGGGGTCGAACCCTCGGACTTTCAGCCCCGTCCGTACGTGGGTCGCCCGTGTGTGTGTGAGAGAAGTTAAAGTGAGAACGCGGTGAGGAAGCTGAAGCCTCTGTCGTGTAAAAATATGTTTTTGAATCAAATCAACTTTATTTATAAAACACTTTATATTTATTTATTTAGTTTATTTTTTATCATATTTCTTTATTTCAATAGTTCTAGTCAAATTCAGTTTATTGCACATATACAGTTAAACAAGTGAATCCAGTATAAAGTGTCTGCGTGTGGAAACATTTACGTAAAAGTTCAGCAACAAACGAGACAAACAAACAAAAAACAACAAAAAACAACAAAAAAACAACAAAAAAACAACAACAAACAATAAAAACACAACAAAAAACAACAAAAAAAAGACAAAAACAAGAAAAAAAACAAAAAACATAAAAAACAACAAAAAAACTAAATAAAAACAAAAAACAACAAAAAACAATTAAAAAAACAAACAAAAACAACAAAAACAGAAAAAACAACAAAAAACAAACAAAAAAACAACAAAAAACAACAAAAACAACTAAAAACAACAAAAAACAACAAAAACAACAAAAAAACAAAAAAAAAACAACAAAAAACACAAAAACAACTAAACAACAACAAAAAACAACAAAAAAACAACATAAAAATAACAAAAAACAACAAAAAAAACAACAAAAAAACAACAAAACCAAACAAAAAACAACAAAAACAACGAAAAACAACAAAAAACAACAAAAAAACAAACAAAAAACAACAAAAAACAACAAAAACAACTCAAAAAAACGACTACATTTTTTTAAAACAACAAAAAACAACAAAAAAAACACACAAAAAACAACAAAAAAACAAAATAACAACAAAAACAAACAGAAACCAAAGTGTTTCTTTGTGACTTTGCATTAAAAACCACCAGTGACATTTTATATAAAGTCGGATTGATTGC
>NC_139834.1:1905763-1908263 GCF_963691815.1 Echiichthys vipera
TTCTTCCTCCTCCTCCTCCTCTTCCTCTTCTTCTTCTTCCTCCTCTTCCTCTTCCTCTTCTTCCTCTTCCTCTTTTTCTTCTTCTTCTTCTTCCTCCTCTTCTTCCTCTTCTTCTTCCTCTTCTTCCTCCTCCTCCTCCTCCTCTTCTTCTTCCTCCTCCTCTTCTTCTTCCTCCTCCTCTTCTTCTTCTTCTTCTTCTTCCTCCTCCTCTTCTTCCTCCTCCTCCTCCTCCTCTTCTTCCTCCTCCTCCTCCTCTTCCTCTTCTTCTTCTTCCTCCTCTTCCTCTTCCTCTAGGCGTCAGAACCACAGAGAACGCACGCGGAGTGAATCCAGATGAAGCAGCACGACACAAACGTTCACAGAGCTGCGTGTTCGTGTGTGTTCGTGCTCGTTTGGAGTTAATTACACTTTAGCCAGTTGATTGGTCTCTTAGCAACGGTGTCTGCCGGCCGCTGGGTCGCTCCAGTAACCAGCTCGCAGAAGACCGTGTGTGATTAACGATTCAGGCGTTCGTCATCTCGGTGACAGAGCGGGAATGTGTTCAGCTCCGGCTAATGAGCTAATGTTAGCCAGCTGAGGTTTCACTGAGCTAATGTTAGCAAGGAGCTAATGTTAGCCAGCTGAGGTTTCACTGAGCTAATGTTAGCCAGGAGCTAACGTTAGCCAGCTGAGGTTTCACTGAGCTAATGTTAGCAAGGAGCTAATGTTAGCCAGCTGAGGTTTCACTGAGCTAATGTTAGCCAGGAGCTAACGTTAGCCAGCTGAGGTTTTACTGAGCTAATGTTAGAAAGAAGCTAATGCTAACCATCTTAGGTTTCACTGAGAACATCAGTAAAAGCTTCAAATGTGAAAGTCTGGTTTCTGTATGTGTGTGTGTGTGTGTGTGTGTGTGCCTGTGCGTGCGTGTGTGTGTGTGTGTGTGTTTGTGTGCGCGCAGAAGTGGCAGTGTGTGGAGGACGCCACGGGTAAACTCCGGCTTTTCAAATGTAAGAGCGAAGGGGGCGGGGAGAAGACCTTACAGAAGGGCGTGGCCGGACGTCAGCGTCCACTCAGCATCAAGTCTCAGCTGTACCATCGCAACTCCAACGCCAACGCCAACGCCTGTGACTGCGACCTCCGCGACCTCCGACCTCTGAACGTGCGGCCCTCCACGATGAGGCCTTTCAACAACAAACCGTTCTTCCCCAAGAAGAGTGAGTGTTCAGACACAGAGCGTGTGTGTGTGTGTGTGTGTGTGTGTGTGTGTGTGTGTGTGTGTGTGTGTGTGTGTGTGTGTGTGTGTGTGTGTGTGTGTGTGTGTGTGTGTGTGTGTGTGTGTGTGTGTGTGTGTGTGTGTGTGTGTGTGTGTGTGTTGACTTCGTCCATCACATCGTTGTCTTTGTGTGTCCCAGAGTTCAAAGCCCTGAAGAGTTACTCCAGGAACCGCTACAGCCGCTCCGCACCCGTCACCAACGGTTACCCCAACGGTTACCCCAACGGCAGCCACAGCGCGGCGGAGGACGGGGACTGGGCTCCGGCGATAGGAGACGAGGCCGAGGACGAGTTCAGCGGGATGGGAGGCGTCCCCGACGGCGTGGCCCGGCCCGACTCCCACAAAGTCACGCACAGGTCAGCGGAGTCTCAGGTCACAAAGACGCAGTTAAAGGAAGCTGCTGGATTCATTTAAACGCTAAACGTCTTTCAGGGAATCTAACAAACTCAACACAAGCAGCTTTATTTGTCTGTGCAGTCGGGAGAACAGGAAACAGGAAACAGGAAACAGGAAACAGATCTGCGAGGAAACTTCCTGTGGAGTTTTTAAAAGATGGCGGGTCGTTTCACACCGCTGCAACGATCTGAAACGGTTTCGTCTCGTCGTGAATCTTTGGTCTGAACTGGACTTTAAACGAAGCTTTACATTAAGGGGCGCACTCCCACTGTGCCTCCGTACCGTGCCCCAAGGTTTCAAAGGTAGAGTCTGGTTCCTTTGACCAATGTGAGTGCAACCGTACCGCGTCTAGGAGCGGCACGCTTGCCGTCCACGGCCCGTTTGGGAGAGGTGGGCTTTAGTAAAGCACGTTTGCACGTGTACGAGCACAAGCGTGCGCACGTGTACGAGCACGAGGCCTACGGCGGTTCTGAGGTCATTTCCTGTGCGCCTGTTGGGACGTAGAAAAAAGAAGGAGGGACCATGCGCGGACATTTCAAACAATGGCGGTGAAAGGTTCACGTTGGTGTGATGCGGAGGTGGAGTGTTTACTGCAGATTTGGTCGATGAAAAGATTCAAAAACAGTCGACAAGATGCACAAAAACTCCGAGGTCTACGGAAAGATCTGGAAACAAAGCCACGCATCGCCATGACGTCATCAATGCGTGTGACGTGTTACGGCGTGATGACGTATAGGCAGCAAGAAGCATTCTCCGAGGCCCAGGTAGTGTGAGTACAAACGGGCCTGGAGGGGGGGACAAGGACCCTAAAGCACGGGGCACGGGACGGAGGCACAGTGGAGTGAATTAGAA
>NC_139834.1:1913263-1943263 GCF_963691815.1 Echiichthys vipera
CCTGAATGCAGAAAACGAAGCGTTCGAAGCTGGTTAAAAGGCGTAGAAGTCATTAGTCACCAGATAAAACAGCATGAATGACTCTTCCTCCTCCTCCTCCTCCTCTTCTTCACCCGACCTCCCGGCGGCCATCTTTGTTTGCCCCGTTCATACTTCCTGTCTCTAACCGTCTGTAAAGACTTCAAAGGACCCGCGCTCCTCAACGTAACTAAACCCAGACTGAGACGTCGAACACTGTGACGTCACTGTGATGTCATTTCCTTCATTATTTTTATTTTTTTGTATTTCTTCCTTTAACTTGAGCGACGGTTTCCACGGTGACCGACGGCGCTCTTGACGACAGAGCTACAGTTGTTACTAACACCGGTGACCGGCTGCAGTACCCAGGATGCAACGCGGCCGCCCTGAAGGAAACGACCACGACGACGACGAGGACGAGAACATTTTTTTGGATTTAAAAAAGAAAGAAAAACTCTTTGATGTCTCGTGAGCCAATGACAAGAGGACTAGATGGTGATGTCACTGCGTCCAGAGTGTGTTGGCACATTTTTTGTTGTTTTTTTACCCGTGTTAACCATCAAACATCGCCGTCCAATCCCCGTCCTCCCGCACATACATCCACTGGTCCACTGGTCCACAGATTTCCCCCCTCGGAGTCCGAACTCCGTCAGAAACGTCCCAGTTCTTTAAAATCAGGACGTTTAACTTATGAAATGTAAAATATAACTGTAGAAAAGCACGACTGGTTTTACACGAGGAGTGAAGCTTTACACGCGTTTCACACACGTGTCATGTGATCTGACGCTAAATTCACCGTTGTGACGCCTCGAACACGAAGAGGTCAGACGTGTGTCGGCGTGGAATCACCTCAGATCCTTTTACACTGTTTCACCTCGATGCACCTAGAGTTCCCACAATGCCTTTCAGCAGCACGGAGACACTCCTTCGCGGTCTCTTTATATCACAGGAGGACAGGACCGCTGTGGTTTGTCCGCAGGTGGAAAACCGCAGATTCAGGTTTAGGGCACACGTGCACGACACGAGCGCAGTTCTTACAAATGTTTGCGTCCAAATGAAAAAGCAAAAACACGTTGAAGAGTAAAGGCTCATTTCTGCTCTACGTCACAGACGCAGCCTTCTGTGCGTCCTCTGCGTCCCCTTCCTCCGTATTTCTGTCCGTATCCTGAAAGCTCACGGATGCGTACAGATAAGGAGCAAACGCTGCAGTACCAGCTGAAACCGTGGGGGCAGTGTCGAGCACCGGATACAAAGAAGAGGCGTGAACATCAGGAGCGAGCGAGTCATCGAAGCCCCGACGGACGTCCTGAAACACTGACAGAGATGTCGGTCGTCACTTTGTCTCATCTGTCGAACCAACGTGTGGAATTCTGCGTCCACACTCTGGGACGTCTTTAGTGTCTCACAGACCACCGCCGTCTACAACGCTGCCGCCATTTTGACTCGTTCTCACCTGATGCAAGATGGTTATGCAGCAAAACGACTAAAAATAGATGCAAAACCACTGCCCGCCATTTTGCCTCCTTCTCCACAGACGCGGGATGCTTCTCTCCTCCATCGCCTCCATCTTTGTTGGGGTCAAACTTTATTGGAGGAACTTTTGAATGTGAGTGACGCCCTCTAGAGGACGTCTTGATCGACGTCCATTCAACGTAAAGGAGCGTGAAAGCGCGAGAACAGAGACGATTAGAACGAACATCTCTATTTACGCATGAAACAGAGCAGAAATGAGCCTTAACCCGAGCGGTGGCGTTAGAACCCGATCCCTAAAGGCGTGTCGGCCGATCAGAAGCTCAATTAAACGCTGTTACCTGAAGGCTTCCTGCTGCTCCGGAGCAACACGACGCCACCGTTCCTCGAGACTAAGGGCGCCCTCCCACTGTGCCTCCGTCCCGTGCCCCGTGCTTTAGGGTCCTTGTCCCCCCCTCCAGGCCCGTTTGTACTCACACTACCTGGGCCTCGGAGAATGCTTCTTGCTGCCTATACGTCATCACGCCGTAACACGTCACACGCATTGATGACGTCATGGCGATGCGTGGCTTTGTTTCCAGATCTTTCCGTAGACCTCTGAGTTTTTGTGCGTCTTGTCGACTGTTTTTGAATCTTTTCATCGACCAAATCTGCAGTAAACACTCCACCTCCGCATCACACCAACGTGAACCTTTCACCGCCATTGTTTGAAATGTCCGCGCATGGTCCCTCCTTCTTTTTTCTACGTCCCAACAGGCGCACAGGAAATTACCTCAGAACCGCCGTAGGCCTCGTGCTCGTACACGTGCGCACGCTCGTGCTCGTACATGTGCAAACGTGCTTTACTAAAGCCCACCTCTCCCAAACGGGCCGTGGACGGCAAGCGTGCCGCTCCTAGACGTGGTACGGTTGCACTCACACTGGTCAAAGGAACCAGACTTTAGCCGAAAAACCTGTTTTGGCCCTGTACGGAAGGACAGTGTGAGTGCGCCCTAACTGTACATTTACGTGCGTTCGTGGTTAGATTCTCCCTGTCTCCGCGGCTTATTTGATGGATTTTGGGGGGAAATTGCGCTCTGAAGGAACATTTGCGGTCATGAAATGGTTGAATTCCTCCCTCACGCCTGCTCGTCTTTGTTAAACGTAGACACACGAGTGTTTACGCGTTCATGACGATACAGAATCGGATGTTTTATGAACACATCCGTGCGTCTGATTCCTCGTCTGCGATCGCATCCCCCCGTCTGAGTTTCCCGCGTACGGACTCTCGTTCCCGTCGTGGATGAAAGGAAACGCACACAGAGTTTATCCGAACAGTGTAAAAGTGTCTCAGGTGACTTCCTCTTCCTGTGTGAACGCACCGGTCGGCTGTTTTTTTATTTTTAACCCCAAATGTATTTGCTCTGCGGTGCTATTTGCTGTCTAACAACTATCTAGGAAAAAAACCCTCCTGGTTGTGTTTTGAATGTATTTGTAAATGTTTAGGTGTGTTTTCTAAAGACGCACACACACGCACACACACACACACTCACACACACACACACACACACACACTGAAGGACAAACTGCTGAGCACTTTGATTGGAGGATGGAGGGACGAATGGACCGATAGAGGGTTCGTAGTGAGACAGGAAGTGACGACACGTGATCCTGATCTAACACACCTGTACAGTCCACTGACCTGGAAACAGTCATTGGTTTTAGTTTGTGAATAAAATGTCGAACGCCTCTTTTCTGCTCAAAGTGTCTCTTATGATTTATTGTGACTGTTGATTGTTGGTGCTCCTTGGACGGTCCCGTCTCCTGAACACTGACTTCGCTGCGTTCTCGAGCTTTAAAGTGAAACTCTGGCATAAAACGGTCTTTTTCTGTGCTTTCATCAAATAAATCCTGTAGAGTCTCTTCATGCTAACATGCTAACACGTTAGCCTCAACCCGCGGGTGTGAATAGAGCCGTGTTTCACTGCTCTTTGACCGCAACCGGACTCATGAGCTGACGTCTTGAATCGATCGAGCCGCGTTCTCGTTTGGAGAAACGGGGCGTTCGGGCAGGGCTACACCCCCGGTCCCCAGAGGATACATGAGGGTTCAATGCCACCGGCTGCTGACGTAGCCGTGTGAACGCAGCTTTAATCTATTGGAGCCGCATGTGACCGGAGATACAGACGTGATGTTTAAATGTGTGTGGGCCGGACTGAACCGGAGCTGTTGCTGAATTACCACAATCTCTCTAATAGAGGGGCTATCAGCCGGACGTGGCTAACAGTGATTAGCTCGGGGCAGCACGGTGAAGGCATTCAAAGGTCTTTTTTAACCACTAATGCTGCTGAAAATAACACAAACCTCTGCAGCAGCATGAGAAGAGTCCCTACACACACAACAAAGCAGCAACAGCGTAGTTAGTGAAGCCAGAGTTTATTAAAGAGTGTTTTAAAGACTTACCTACTGGCCCCTGTACCAGCTCCTCTCATAGTAAAGTCCATTACAGTGGAAGGAGCCCATTGGTGCTTTGTTGTGTGTGTAGGGACTCTTCTCATGCTGCTGCAGAGGTTTGCTGTTATTTTCAGCAGCATTAGTGGTTAAAAAAGACCTTTAAATGCCTTCACCGTACTGCCCCGAAGAGCTAATCACTGTTAGCCACGTCCGGCTGTTAGCGACTTTCCTGGATTTCTCTGTTTATCGTTGTTACACGAAAAAAAATGTCCCCATGGCTTATTTGATGTATGTTAGTGCTAAAGAAGTTGTAAATCAGACATTCGGACAGTGTTAATATCAGGATTTGATCCATTTGGTCCGATAACATTTGGAAAGTCTAGAAGAGAAACTATTAAATCATTGAAGGGTAAAAAGAGGAGTCACAGCATCACTGAAAAGTAAAGATGTATATTTGACCCCATCTATTTGAGCTTCCACACAAGGTTTACTTTTAGAGCGCCCTCCCACTGTGCCTCCGTCCCGTGCCCCGTGCTTTAGGGTCCTTGTCCCCCCCTCCAGGCCCGTTTGTACTCACACTACCTGGGCCTCGGAGAATGCTTCTTGCTGCCTATACGTCATCACGCCGTAACACGTCACACGCATTGATGACGTCATGGTGATGCGTGGCTTTGTTTCCAGATCTTTCCGTAGACCTCGGAGTTTTTGTGCGTCTTGTCGACTGTTTTTGAATCTTTTCATCGACCAAATCTGCAGTAAACACTCCACCTCCGCATCACACCAACGTGAACCTTTCACCGCCATTGTTTGAAATGTCCGCGCATGGTCCCTCCTTCTTTTTTCTACGTCCCAACAGGCGCACAGGAAATGACCTCAGAACCGCCGTAGGCCTCGTGCTCGTACACGTGCGCACGCTCGTGCTCGTACACGTGCAAACGTGCTTTACTAAAGCCCACCTCTCCCAAACGGGCCGTGGACGGCAAGCGTGCCGCTCCTAGACGTGGTACGGATGCACTCACACTGGTCAAAGGAACCAGACTTTAGCAGTGAAACGTGGGGATGAAGATTCCCTCCTGGACAGACGATTGAGACCTGAGATGAGAGACACACTTGAGTTTTCTGTTTGCGTTCCTTTTGTATCAGACCTTCAGCGTGGTGTGTCTGCGGTGTGTCTGCGGACACACAACGCGTTGTGTGTCAGCGTTGTGTGTCTGCGGTGTTCTGCGGTGAGGAAGAGGACGTTAAAGAAGTCGGCAAACTGTGTCAAACACCAACAGGTATTTATTTTTACATTTTTTTCCACACTTAAGATTTCAGGCACAAACATCAACGACAGTAAAACTCACACACAGCAGTCAAAATAACAGGATCCTGGTTTATTGACAGGTCTAACAGTGGCCTGAACGCCCACACAGGTGCTTTCAGGTACTCTGATTGGACCTCTGCTCGGGTTGAAGGTGGGCGGGGCTTTGATGGGAATTTCCGTCTACCATTAAGAATGGTAAAGGTGTACCTTGTCTCGCCTTAACAGGTGAAACAAAGCTAACAAAGACCCAAGAAGATGTCAGTCGATCAGCGTAGACACACCCACAGTCCTGAGAAGAGGTAGACCCAACCACCTGTGTGTGTGTTTGGAGGCTTCTACCACTAGAGGGCAGAATACCTGGTGATGCTAATGCTAAGTAGTTGTGTCTAACATTAACAAACAGCTGCCTACGGTTTCATGTGACGTAAAAGTGCCATCAAACCAAAGCTTCGAGGTAAAAGACGCTAACCACTGCACAGCACTCTTAAGTTACTAGAATCTAAATTACACACAAACGTCGTCACTTAATGCAGGTTTAATATATTATAGTGTGTGTAACAGCCACTCATTGTTGACCCATAATCCATATTTCAATCTGTCCTCAACTTTCTCAGCTCCAAAAACAACAATCAGGAAAGTTTCCACCCAAAATGAAGAATAGAAGACGCAGGAACTGGAGGTGGTTGAACTTATATTAATCTATATAACTCCCGTCCCATCTACTTCCAATGTAGTGTTATTTTAGGGGGGTTAGAACTACCCTCATCTATGGTCATGAAAGCTGGGTCAGGACCCAAAGAACCAGGTCCAGGTCCAAGCGTCTGAAATGTGTTTCCTCAGGAGGGGGTCTGGAGTCTCCCTTAGAGAGAGGGGGAGAAGTTCAGCATCCGTGAGGAACTCGGAGTAGAGCCGCTGCTCCTTTGCGTTGAAAGGAGCCAGTTGAGGTGGTTCAGGATCATCTGGTAAGGATGAACCCTGGGCGCCTCCCTAGGGAGGTGTTCCAGGCACATCCAGCTGGGAGGAGGCCTCGGGGAAGACCCAGGACCAGGTGGAGAGATTAGATCTCCACACTGGCCTGGGAACGCCTCAGGATCCCCCAGTTAGAGCTGGTTAATGTGGCCCGGGAAAGGGAAGTTTGGGGTCCCCTGCTGGAGCTGCTGCCCCCGAGACCTGACCCCGGATAAGAGGCTGAAGATGAGATGAGATGAGATGAGAACTGCATATTTATGAAAAACTGACCTTTTGTTGAATCCTGTTGACTTTTTTCCTCTGTCCAGTCTCGATCATGTGATGAACAGAAGTCGCATAAAGGGTTTGTCTGCTCTTGATGTGGTTTTATATTAGTGGGAAAAGAGTTGATGCTAGATTGGATTTGACTTGCAGCATTAAGCCTGTGAATGTTCTCATGTGTCCAGGTCATCGTTATCCTCAAAGCAATTTCAGTCAAAAACAACTGGACTGGTTGTTTGTCTAGGAAGACGTTTCACCTCTCATCCAAGAGGCTTCATCAGTTCATGTACGCATCTGACCAGGCTGGGACTGGTCCAACTAACTGGTGTGGAGATCCAGGTATTTAACCTCTCACAAGGCCGATGATGTCACTGAAACCCTTTGTGCTCCAAGTGCCCACGCCTGTCGTTAGAGTGACAGTCGGTGGTGGGCAGTTGGTTTCGACGTCGTTAGTGCTCTATTGAGTCTGAACGACAGTCGTTGGGGTCACCCGGGCCATGTGTGAACAGTTGTCCTTTGAGGTTAGATTGTTGAATCTCCTGGGAAGGGATGAAAGGGCGGCATTGTAAACTGGAGATAAGTGGTGTCTCAGACCCCCTCCTCTGTTTAGCGATGGTTTCTCCACTTTTACATAGATGGCTTCTTTTACTCCTCTTTCAAACCATCTGTCCTCTCTGTCCAAGATTTGGACATTGCTGTCATCAAAGGAGTGGGCTTTCTCCTTGAGGTGTAAGTGGACAGCCGAGACCCCAACGACTGTCGTTCAGACTCAATAGAGCACTAACGACGTCGAAACCAACTGGCCACCACCGACTGTCACTCTAACGACTGTCGTTGGCACTTGGAGCACAAAGGGTTTCAGTGACATCATCGGCCTTGTGAGAGGTTAAATACCTGGATCTCCACACCAGTTAGTTGGACCAGTCCCAGCCTGGTCCTGGTCCTGGTCCAGTCCCAGCCTGGTCCTGGTCCTGGTCCTGGTCCTGGTCAGATGCGTACATGAACTGATGAAGCCTCTTGGATGAGAGGTGAAACGTCTTCCTGACAAAGAACCAAGTCCAGTTGTTTTTGACTGAAATTGCTTTGAGGAAGACTTGCAGCAATCTTTTCAGTGTCAAGTCGATATGTTTTCCAGAGTTTCGAGTGGATTTAGTCTGTGAATGTTCTCATGTGTCCAGGTCGTCGTTCTCCTCAAAGCAACTTCAGTCCAAAACAACTGGACTTGGTTCTTTGTCAGGAAGACGTTTCACCTCTCATCCAAGAGGCTTCATCAGTTCATGTACGCATCTGACCAGGACCAGGACCAGGACCAGGCTGGGACTGGACCAGGACCAGGACCAGGACCAGGACCAGGCTGGGACTGGACCAGGACCAGGCTGGGACTGGAGCAGGACCAGGACCAGGCTGGGACTGGTCCAACTAACTGGTGTGGAGATCCAGGTATTTAACCTCTCACAAGGCCGATGATGTCACTGGAACCCTTTGTGCTCCAAGTGCCAACGACCGTCGTTAGAGTGGCAGTCGTTGGTGGGAGTAGGTTTTGACTTCGTAACTGCTGGTCCAGTCCCAGCCTGGTCCTGGTCCTGGTCCTGGTCCTGGTCCAGTCGTTGGTGGGAAGTAGGTCTGGACTTGGTTAGCGCTCTATTGAGTCTGAACTACAGTGGTTGGAGTCACAGGAGGACGTTTGTGAACAGTTGTTCTTTGAGGTTAGATTGTTGGATGAAGGGATGAAAGGGCAGCATTGTAAACCGGAGATCAGTGGCGTCTCAGACCTCCTCCACTGGTTAGCGATGGTTTCTCTACTTTTACATAGACGGCTTCTTTTACTCCTCTTTCAAACCATCCAGTAGTGGGTTCGGAGTGGGTTAAGTGTGTATTTAAACATCATTTATATGAACGTTTGTCTGCAAGTGCTGTCTTGTAACTGTGTGAATCGTGAGTGTAACTACCAGCTCTTGTACGTACTCGCCGCCCTCGCCACTTCCTGTGCAAACCAGTTGACAGTGCTTTACAGTGGAGTAATATAGAAACATATTGACATGGTAACATGACAGTAGATACATGATCCTGGCGTATACAGCACAAACAACACAGCAATCCAAACAACAGCACACAAACACGCTGGTGGTGTCTGGAGAGGCGGAGCTTCACTCAACGATCTGCAGAAACACAAGAAGCAGATTAGAAACGCTAAACTTTTACTCTGAAGGTACAAAACAACAACAAGCGTGTGATGGCGACTCACCATGGCGACCTTGGTGGACTGTTCACGGGTTCGGATGCGCAGCTTGTTGACGGTGGTCTCAGCGATGTCGGCCCTCTCCTCGGCATCGTCCAGCTCGTGTTGGACTTTCCTGAAACGCACCGTGGCGCTGCTCACCTGCTCCTCCTGGTGGACAGACAGAGGACAACAGCTGTGATTCATCTTTTAAACCGCAACTACCACTTAAAGCTGCATTCTCTCTAATGTCCAGCAGGAGGAGACTCCACTTAAAGCTGCATTCTCTCTAATGTCCACTAGGAGGAGACTCCACTTAAAGCTGCATTCTCTCTAATGTCCAGCAGGAGGAGACTCCACTTAAAGCTGCATTCTCTCTAATGTCCAGCAGGAGGAGACTCCACTTAAAGCTGCATTCTCTCTAATGTCCAGCAGGAGGAGACTCCACTTAAAGCTGCGTTCTCTCTAATGTCCAGCAGGGGGAGACTCCACTTAAAGGTGCATTCTCTCTAATGTCCAGCAGGAGGAGATTCCACTTAAAGCTGCATTCTCTCTAATGTCCAGCAGGAGGAGACTCCACTTAAAGCTGCATTCTCTCTAATGTCCAGCAGGAGGAGACTCCACTTAAAGCGGCATTCTCTCTAATGTCCAGCAGGGGGAGACTCCACTTAAAGCTGCATTCTCTCTAATGTCCAGCAGGAGGAGACTCCACTTAAAGCTGCATTCTCTCTAATGTCCAGCAGGAGGAGACTCCACTTAAAGCTGCATTCTCTCGAAAGTCCAGCAGGAGGAGACTCCACTTAAAGCTGCATTCTCTCTAATGTCCAGCAGGAGGAGACTCCACTTAAAGCTGCATTCTCTCTAATGTCCAGCAGGAGGAGACTCCACTTAAAGCTGCATTCTCTCTAATGTCCAGCAGGAGGAGACTCCACTTAAAGCTGCATTCTCTCTAATGTCCAGCAGGAGGAGACTCCACTTAAAGCTGCATTTGTGACCTGTGTCGTCTCACTTCTAATGAAACACTGCAGCAGGACTAAAGACTCACAGCGTTCTCTGCTTGTCTCTTGTAGGTCTTGAGTTTGGTCTGGAGCTTGTCGATGAGCTCCTGCATCCTCAGCAGAGTCTTCCTGTCCTCCTCAGACTGCAGGAGCACACAGAGAACCGATGAAACACACGCACAGAACCCAGAACCAGAACCAGCAGAACACCTGCGCCCGTGAAAGGTAATCCCACCTGGTATGTCAGCTCTTTGACTCGCTTCTCGTTGCGACGGACTCCTTTCTGCCACTCCTCGCTCTTCTTCTGCTCCATCATCAGCTCCGTCTGCAGGTCCCTCACCTGCACACAACACTCAGGTTAACTTCCTGCTGATATCACTGAAGTCTAACAGTGACCCCCCTTAAAACCTAAATCCTCCAAATCTATCACTGTCCACAGGACCGGCGCTGTTAGCGGGCTTCGTTAGCTGTGTTGAGCTGTGTTTTTACATGAGTATGAATCTAAAAGCTGTGAGTGCAACTCTAATTTCTACAGCTACGAAGTCTCCTCTGTGAACACGAATTCAGTTTGTGGGTACGAGTAGGAAAGGCGTTGAAATGGCGTCACAGGCAGGTCACAGGATAAAGTAATCGAACCCCGAATGATGCGGCGAAGCCGAGGACGGCTGACGACAGTGCACCCGCTGACACCGGGAAAGCATCATCACAGCTAAAGTCCATAACACATCTAGCATGATTACTCTGAAGCGTTTCAATCAAGGTAATAAAAAAATAACCATTCCTCCGTGGCGTCTTTGATTAGAGCTGCGTCCCCAGCAGCGGTCTAATAAACAGAAATAACAGACCCACATTGATAAAACTCAATAAAGACATTCACTTACTCTCGTCTCCAGTTTATGAATCTGTTTCTTCCCTCCCTTCGTGGCCATCTGCTCCGTCTCGTCCAGTTTGACCTGCAGCTCTGAGACACACTGACACCGTTAACACCACCCTGCACCCTGCACCCTGCACCCTGCACATGTCACAACCGTCACCATGTGTGTTTGTGTTGTGTTGCACCTTTCACCGTGGACACCATGTTGTTCTTCATTCTCTCCATCATACTGCTGCTGTCCTGCTCCTTCTTCAGCTCCTCCGCCATCAGAGCCGCCTGGGGAAACACAGGATGCAGGTGAGTTTAACACCGAGATGGTCACGAGTCACTTTTCGCCAAGTCAGGACTCAAGTCTGAGGACGGCAGCAAGTCCTGATCAAGTCTCTTATTCATTCATTCATCCATCTTAAGCCTCTTGTCCCTGTCGGGGTCACGGGGCTGGAGCCGATCCCAGCTGACATCAGGCGTGAGGCGGGGTCCACCCTGGACAGGACGCCAGTCTATCACAGGACACATAGAGACGAACAGAGACAGACAACCATTCACACCTACGGGTGATTTAGAGTCATTAATGAACCCAACACCTGCACGTCTTTGGACTGTGGGAGGAAACCGGAGAACCCGGAGAAAACCCACGCAGACACGGGGAGGACATGCAGACTCCACACAGAAGGGCCCCAGCAGGGGTTCAAACCAGGAACCCGCTCGCTGTGAGGCGACAGTGCTAACCACCACCTCACCATGTCGCCCCAAGTCTCTTATGATTTTTATAAATAATAATATAGTGTCTCATCTCATCTTCAGCTTCTGATCCTGGATCAGGTCTCGGGGGCAGCAGCTCCAGCAGGGGACCCCAAACTTCCCTTTCCTGGGCCACATTAACCAGCTCTAACTGGGGGATCCTGAGGCGTTCCCAGGCCAGTGTGGAGATCTAGTCTCTCCACCTGGTCCTGGGGGGGATCCTTATTTTACAATTACACAAGGCCCCGACTAATGAGGGTTTATAATCTAGTCTAAATAAAGAAAGTCTGTTTCTCTCTTCACCTGGAACTAATTACAGACACACCTGAAACTCCAGGTCCTGCTCTCATTGAAGGATTTTAAAGAAGTTTTAAGTAACTTAGAGGCAGACACATTCATTCATCGTTATGGTGGATGTTGATAGATATTTTCACTTGTTATTTTATATATTTAAAGCTTCCAAAATCATGTGCAAGCAGCATGGGTACACCCAGGCTACAGGAGAACCCACTCAGACATGAGAGCCCCTAAAAATGTGATTCACATAATTGAGCTCCACTGAAAGCCACGCTATAGTTCACACACTGAATGCAACTCTGGGTTCATTTGGGTTGGGTCAGGGGTTGGGGGTCAGGGTTCAGGGGTCAGGGGTCAGGGGTCAGGACTGACATCAGTGATGGCCTTCTTGGCTTTCTCCCCAGCGCTGCGACTCTCCTCCATGACCTCGTCCACCTCTCCTGACAGCAGAGACACATCGGCCTCCAGCTTCTTCTTCTGGTTCATCAGACCTGCGTTCTGAAACACAGGAAGTCAGTCAGCTCTTCAATCCGTCAGTCACTCAGTCGTTTCGTGGGTGTATTTGTGTGCGTACCTGCGTAGCGAGCAGGGTAACTCTCTCTGTGACCTCCACCAGCTCGTGTTCGGCCATCTTGCGTCCGCGGTCGGTTTGTTCCAGGACGCCGCGCAGCTCCTCCTCCTCGGCCGTCATCAGCGTGCAGCGTCGCTCCAACAGGACGATCTGTTCTTTGAGCTGATTGGTCAGCTGGACTTTGTCCTCCAGATCCAGCTGTTGCTCTTTAACCTGTGAGAGGACACGACGACGATAGTGTCATTGATTTTCTTTGAATACGTTACGACTTCTTCAACGCTTCTTGAACAGAAGTTCGTCGATCCAAGGACACTGATCCTGAGGCGTCAACCATGCCAGCCTCAGAGTGTCTGTGCAGTAGTCCTTGCCACCCTGACATTGAAAAGTGTATTGTCATGATATATTAGCTGAACTCTGATCCGATGAGTCTACCTGTGTCTGCAGGTGTCTGATGATCCTCTGGCTCTCCGACGCCTGTCTGTTGGCGTATCCCAGCTGGGCCTCCATCTCGTTCATGTCAGACTCCATCTTCTTCTTCAGACGAACCGCCTCACTGCGACTACGAACCTCCGCCTCCAAACTGGCCTGCATGGTCTCCAGGGAGCGCTGGTGGCCTCGCCTGGTGGACAGCATCGGTGTTACTACTCCGATGCAGGTATTATTTGCATAGTCTTTCCATTATTTTAAATGTGCTACCTGTTGCTGTCTGGTCTTTCATTGGTTAGTTCCATTTTCTGCTGTTATACTGGTTTCTGATTTAAAGCAGTTCTTTCCTTTCTGCCATTTTGACTCTAAGGGCGCCCTCACACTGTTCCTCCGCACCGCGCCCCGTGCTTTAGGGCCCTTGTCCCCCCCTCCAGGCCCGTTTGTACTCACACTACCTGGGCCTCGGAGAATGCTTCTTGCTGCCTATACGTCATCACGCCGTAACACGTCACACGCATTGATTGACGTCATGGCGATGCGTGGCTTTGTTTCCAGATCTTTCCGTAGACCTCGGAGTTTTTGTGCGTCTTGTCGACTGTTTTTGAATCTTTTCATCGACCAAATCTGCAGTAAACACTCCAGCTCCGCATCACACCAACGTGAACCTTTCAGCGCCATTGTTTGAAATGTCCGCGCATGGTCCCTCCTTCTTTTTTCTACGTCCCAACAGGCGCACAGGAAATGACCTCAGAACCGCCGTAGGCCTCGTGCTCGTACACGTGCGCACGCTCGTGCTCGTACATGTGCAAACGCGCTTTACAAAAGCCCACCTCTCTGATACGGGCCGTGGACGGCCAGCTGGCCGCAGTTATGCGTGGAGCAGTTGCACTCACACTGGTCAAACGCACTAGGCTTTAGCCAAAAAACCTGTTTTGGCCCGGTACGGAAGGACAGTGTGAGTGCGCCCTAAAATGCTCCTAATAAGCGTACGCCACTAAAATGTAAAAGAAATCCACCAGGCGTTGAAACTCATCAATATTTAATTCTCATATATTTCTGATAAAAATCTGACGAATCATTGAATTCAGTCTGAATAAAATTATTGGTCAGAGTCCCGCCGCTCTGCAGAGCGACAGTGTCTGTGAGAGAGAGCGACAGAGCGACTGTGAGAGAGAGCGAGGAACGAGAGAGAGCGACAGAGCGACTGTGAGAGAGAGCGAGGAACGAGAGAGAGCGACAGAGCGTCTGTGAGAGAGAGCGAGGAACGACAGAGCGACTGTGAGAGAGAGCGAGGAACGACAGAGCGACTGTGAGAGAGAGCGAGGAACGACAGAGCGACAGAGCGTCTGTGAGAGAGAGCGAGGAACGACAGAGCGACTGTGAGAGAGAGCGAGGAACGACAGAGCGTCTGTGAGAGAGAGCGAGGAACGACAGAGCGACTGTGAGAGAGAGCGAGGAACGACAGAGCGACTGTGAGAGAGAGCGAGGAACGACAGAGCGACAGAGCGTCAGTGAGAGAGAGCGAGGAACGACAGAGCGACAGAGCGTCTGTGAGAGAGAGCGAGGAACGGTGAAGAACTGATGCGTCGAGAGGTGAGACGCCGGTCATCACCAGCCGTGGTTTCCAGAGATGGTTCAGGAGTTTCTACTGGACAGGAACTTTTAGTTTGACTGATCTTAGAACGTAGCATCCAGATGCTAACAGTTAGCACTTACTATAGTTCTGTAATACTGTGGTACTTGTGCAAGGAAGATTAGCGTTAGCGCGGTAGCGTAAACAAAACAACGGTTTTACTTGCACGCGTCGGGGGAGGAGGCAGCGTCAGAGGTCAGGCAGAGGGAAGAGGGTGGGACTTTGGAGCGAGTCGGAGTTGATCACATTCAGATTTTAACTAAGTCCTGTGAGACTTGCCAAAAAGGGAAGAATTTCTTTAATAGATCTGGTACCTGAGGTTGTCGATCTCTTCATCTTTCTCTGCAATCTTGCGCTCGATCTCAGTCCTAATCTGCTGCAGCTCCATCTGACACCTCAAGGTCTTACTCTCCTCGTGCTCCAGAGTTCCCTGGTGGGCAGAGAGGTGGTAGCGACCGTAGTTTAGTAATCAGCTCAGTGGGTAGAGGGATCTACAGTAGGTTAGTCTGTTACCTCGGCTTCCTCCAGAGCTGCTCTGATATCACTCTGCTCCACATCGAGGATCTTCTTCATCCTCTCCAGCTCATAGATGGTCTTCCCTCCCTGACTGATCTGATCCGTCAGGTCCAGTATCTCCTCTGCAGTCAAGCACAGTCAACGTGTCAGTCAATGACGATATTCATTAAGGTCTACAACCCGCTCACTAACTCTTTGTTCTCTGGATCCTTCTGTTGAATATGGACCGGGCTCCTGAAATAAGGCCTTTGGCTCCTAGAGGGCACTTTAGCACATGTTTAGGCTCCTAGAGGACACTTTAGCACACGTTTATGCTCCTAGAGGACTCTTTAGCACATGTTTTAGCTCCTAGAGGACACTTTAGCACACGTTTAGGCTCCTAGAGGACACTTTAGCACATATTTTAGCTCCTAGAGGACACTTTAGCACATGTTTTGGCTCCTAGAGGACACTTTAGCACATGTTTTAGCTCCTAGAGGACACTTTAGCACACGTTTATGCTCCTAGAGGACACTTTAGCACATGTTTTGGCTCCTAGAGGACACTTTAGCACATGTTTTAGCTCCTAGAGGACACTTTAGCACACGTTTTGGCTCCTAGAGGACACTTTAGCACATGTTTTAGCTCCTAGAGGACACTTTAGCACACGTTTAGGCTCCTAAAGGACACTTTAGCACATGTTTTGGCTCCTAGAGGACACTTTAGCACATGTTTTAGCTCCTAGAGGGCACTTTAGCACACGTTTTAGCTCCTAGAGGACACTTTAACACACGTTTTAGCTCCTAGAGGACACTTTAGCACATGTTTTAGCTCCTAGAGGAAACTTTAGCACATGTTTTAGCTCCTAGAGGACACTTTAGCACACGTTTAGGCTCCTAGAGGACACTTTAGCAGGACACTTTAGCACACGTTTATGCTCCTAGAGGACACTTTAGCACATGTTTTGGCTCCTGGTTTCTTTGGTGGACTGAAGTGAAACAGAAGATACTGTTGAGTGTAAACAACATGGAGGCTTCCACGGATGAGATGAGCAGCTATGGAGCAAGCCGCTCACTAACTCTTTGTTCTCTGGATCCTTCTGTTGAATATGGACCGGGCTCCTGAAATTGGGCCTTTGATCCGTAAATTCACGTTAAACACAAAGGGAAAATCTCCTTTACCCACATGTTGGTTAATTTCTGAGCTTTGCCTCCACGCTGTTAGCACGTCACATGCTTCAGTCATCTGATTGGTTGGTTTGGCCCGTATGTTGGTGATACCGGCATTTTTGCCCCTTCCCAAAAGATCTCCAAACCAGAGTTCCCAGATTCAATTAAATTTTCAATTCAATTGTATTTATAGTGTCGAATCATAACAAAAGTTATCTCAGGACACTTTACAGAGTAGGTAAAGACCACACTCTGGGACTTATTCATGATTTACAGAGACCAGGGATGTCAAAGTCAAATACAACAGAGCGCCAAAAAACCAAATTAGCTACAAGCCGAGGGCCGGACTGGTTCAATGTTTATTAAAACATATTAAAATGATGCATTTAACCTATTGAACCAAGACCTAACACAGTGTACCGTATTATATATAATAATTAAATGAATAATCCAATATTTTTGTATGGCTCTGTCAGGTGACACATTTTCCAACAGGCTCACAGACAAAAACAAACTTCCTTCAAAGAGAAAACACTTGTCCTGTACATTAAATGAATAAAGCAATATTTTTGTATGACTTTAGTTATTTCAAGGAAAACATTTTCAACAGGCAAACAGCAAAAAAGAAAATGTCCTTCAAAAATAAAATGTGTTCCTTAATATCAAGATAAAGACACACAGCTGTGTGAACATGTGCTCTGCCTCCCACCGAGCTTAAAACACCCTGTTCTCATCGTCCACCTTCAGTGAGTTCGCGGGCTACCGTTGCATTGTGGGTAATGTAGTTTTTGCGTGAAAAACACCAGCAGGCGGCTGTGGCGTGCGGGCTGGTTCTAATACTAATCAAATATCATCCCGGGGGCCAAGATAATTCATTGGCGGGCCGAATCTGGCCCGCAGGCCTTGACTTTGACACCCATGACATAAACCCAACAATTCCCCCGTAGAGTACGGTGCTACAGAGACTGGAGCATCTAATTGGCATTAAAGGAACCGCACTGATCTGGTTTAAGTCATATTTATCAGATAGATCTCAGTTTGTACATGTTAATGACAAATCCTCCATGCACACTAAAGTTAGTCACGGAGTCCCACAGGGCTCTGTCCTTGGACCGATTCTATTCTCCTTATATTTGCTTCCCTTAGGAAATATTATAAGGAAGCACTCCATTAACTTTCATTGTTATGCTGATGATACACAATTATATTTGTCGATCAAACCAGAAGAAACCCATCAGTTAGATAAACTTCAAATGTGCATTAAGGAAATAAAAAGCTGGATGAAAGATGCAGGTTTCTGATGTTAAACTCAGACAAAACGTTATTGTACTTGGCCCCAAAGGCCTCCGAAACTCAACAGCTAAAGATATTGTTACTCTGCATGATGTTGTGTTGTCCTCCAGCACCACAGTAAGGAATCTGGGTGTTATTTTTGATCAGGATACGTCCTTCGATTCTCACATACAACTAACAACAAGGACTGCATATTTTCACCTGCGTAATATCGCAAAAATTAGGAACATTGTGTCTCAGAAAGATGCAGAGAAACTTGGATCTGCTGAGACCACGAGGATCAATCCATCTGGAGGAGTCAGGTTAACACACTGTTGCTGTGGTCGACTTGTTCTCACGGCTCAATGTTTCTGTTTCAACCAATGAGATTCAAACCTACGTCCAGATAAAACTAAAGTTGCCCATGCAGCTATTCAAAGTGAAGAAGACAGATGGAGGGAGGGAGGGAGGGAGGGAGTACCTTGCAGGTTCTTGTTTTCTCGTTTAACCGTCTCCAGATGGTCCAGAGCTTCTTCGTAGCAGTGCTTCAGTTTGAAGAGCTCCGTGCTCAGGTTGCGGGACTCTCTCTGCGACGCCTCCAGGTCCGTCTGACCTTCTTCAAACTTCCCCTTCCAGTCACTCAACAACTGCACAAACCAAAACACAAACTTGTTTCTGAGCTTGTTGTACCGCCACCTGAGCGTTACCTGAGAACATTTCCTACATGGTTTACGGCCGGTGTTTCTGACCTTGTCGAAGGTGCGTTGCCTCTTGTCCAGAGCCAGAGCAGCAGCGTTGGTTCGCTCCAGTTCAACCACCAGGTCTTCGATCTCTGTCTGCAGACTCTGTTTGGTTTTCTCCAGGGAGGAACATTTGGCGTGAGACGTCTCCACAGCTTCCTCAACGTTCTGCAGCTTGACGACCAACTTCTTCCTACAAACAACAGACAAACAGCAGCATTGTGCGGTTAAGACAGAACAAAACTCATGTACTATACATGTAAAATTAACATTCAGGTCAAGGTTGTCACGTAGCAGGGCTGGCTTCATCCTTGTGTCGATGTTTCTCCTCTCACTCCTCCGTGGACCTTTTTGTGACTGTTCCTAGTGTTTTGTTGCTCCAGTTGCCCGTCTCCCTGTCGACCTGTGACTGTTCCTAGTGTTTTGTTGCTCCAGTTGCCGGTCCCCCTGCTTGCCTACCTGCGAGCCTGTCTCCCAGCGTACCCCCCTCCTGTGATCGTTCCCCCTGACCAGTTTTTCCCGGTCATCTCCGTGTTTTCCCCTCGTTCTCTGCACCCTTTGTGTTATATAAGTTTCATTAAATCTGGTAAACTGACTCCCCAGTACGTGTCTGCATTTGGGTCCAATCCTCCGTGTTTTCCCCGTCACCGTTCGTGACACAACTGGGCTCATTGAGTCCACAAGAGTCTCATCTTTACAGTCAGACCCAGTTTATGACCTTCAACACTGTTTATGGACCCCAGTGTGCAGAATTACAACAGACAATAACATGTGAGTGCTGCAGGAGAAGCAGTGATGGTTGCAGTGTTATCAGAAGATCTTACTTTGCGTCTTCCAGCTCCTCTATCCTCAGCACGGCATCAGTCTCGTACTTGGCTCTCCACTGAACCACCTGTCCGTTGGCTTTAGACAGCTCCCTCTGCAGTTCGGCCTTGGCCTCCTGCTCCTCCTCAAGCTGCTCTCGGAGCAGACTGCTGTCGTGACGGGACGACTGCACGGCATGAGCCAGCGCCACACGAGCCTGAAAACACACACGTTCACTTTTAACCACATACCTGATGCTCTTACCCAACATATTCCAGTGTCACACGTTCGTCAGAGAGAGTTGGCTTATTCAGATGTATCCGTTAGCAAGACATGTGCCCTAACTTAACCCTTACTTTGCTCTCCTCCTCCAGCTGCTTCTTCAGGTCCTCAGCGTTTTGGAAAACCCCCGCCTTGGAGCGTTGGAGCTGACCAATCATAGCGTCCCGCTCCTCCAGACGACGGCTGTACTCAGCTACGAGAACAAACACAGAACGAGTCGAGAGCTGATCAATCAGATGTGAGTGTAAAACCAGATTGTTGATGATTGCAATATGGACTAGTGTGTGTGTGTGTGTGTGTGTGTGTGTTGTACCGATCTCTGTGAGCGCTCGTGCTTTCTGAGCAGAAGCTTCGGCCAGTTGTCTCTGCAGCTCCTCCGCTCTGTTCCTGGTTTCATTCAGCTGGTCCTCAAAGGTCCTGCACATCTTCTCCACAGTTCCCTACACACACACACACACACACACACACAGACACACGCACACGCACACGCACACACACACACACACAGCATCCATATCAGCTGATGAGCTCAGGGAAAGAAGTTCCTTTGCGTGTGGTGTGCTCTCAGCATAATGAAATATAGTATACAAAGTATTTGTGGGTCTATGATGATTTTATCAGTTTTATTGAAAAAGTGTCTTCTTGCATCACAGTCTCATAGAAGAGGTAGTGGCGGTCGCCAAAAAATGCATGCTAAAGTGTTCTCTAGGAACCAAAACACGTGCTAAAGGGTCCTCTAGGAGCCAAAAGGTGTGCTTAAGTGCCCTCTAGGAGCCAAAACGTGTGCTAAAGTGTCCTCTAGGAGCCAAAACGCATGTTAAAGTGTCCCCTGGGTGCTTAAAAATGTGCTAAAGTGTCCTCTAGGAGCCAAAACACATGTTAAAGGGCCCTCAAGGAGCCAAAACATGTGCTGAAGAGTCCTCTTCAGTAACGAGGACGCGCTATATTTTTCCTTTTTGCTCCTACCCTTCAAAAAGTCAGTGCACGCCACTGACTGGATCCTACGTTTACCATCATGCAAATCATTGTTCTTCATTAGACTCTTCCTTATTCAACATGATGAGTAGTAGATTGTTTGTTATTGTAGAGTGCATCTTTAAATCGGAGTTTACTCTTTAAGGCGGACTGGTTTTCACCTTGTTCCTGCAGAGCTGCTCCACGTTAGAAGCAAGGTCGTCGGCCTCCAGCCTGAACTCCACCTTCTCCTTCTCCAGTTTCTGTTTGGCTCTCTGCAGCGCGTCGATCTGCTCGCTGAGCTCCGTCACCGTGTCTGAGTGCTTCTTCCTGAGGGTGGCGGCCGTCGCCTCGTGGTGAAGTCCCGCCTCCTCCAGCTCCCGCCGCATTTTCAGGAAGTCTGCCTCCCTCTTCCTGTTTGACATAAACAACTTGAAGTCCAAACCAAACAACAGTCAACCTGCAGGTGGCGCTAGAGTAAAAGGATTAGTCCAGTTTAAAGTAAATGATGACCTGTTGAGAGCGATCTGAGCAGCAGAGGCTCCTCCCGCCTCCTCCAGCTTCTCTCCAAGCTCCTCCAGCTCTCTGGCGATGTCGTTCCTCTGACGTTCAGCTTTGGAGCGCCACGTACGCTCCGCCTCCAGCGCCTCCTCCAGCTCCTCGATGCGAGTCTGTGGGAGCAACACACAGTGATGAAGGGGAAAGATCGGGAAGCTCAACAAGTCCTACTCTGGATCAATCTGACCCACCTGAAGCTCTTTGATCTTCTTCTGAAGGTGAGTAACCAAACTCTGTTCGTCCTCCAGTTTGGATTGAAGGTTTCCCGACTCAAAGTCTTTCCTTTAAGGAGAGAGACGGAAAGAGAAAGCAAGAGGCAGAATTGGAAGGTTTTATTATGTCGATTCTAGCAAATGTTCTTTATTACGTCCCCCAAGGAGGTTCTGTTTTCCTGTTTTTTGTTTGTTTGTCTGTTCGTCATAAAACGGAAAAACTACTTTCATGAAACTTGGTGGAAGGCGGTAGTCTGTGGCGCATTCCAGTTGTGCTTGGAAGTCAGGATTTCCGAGCTACGAGTCAGAACTTTCAACTGGAACGACCTCCGAGGTCAGATTTCTTTTTATACGGCATAGGGTTATGAATAGTAGCCTACAATTTAGTGATTGACCATTCGTAGATGTAGCCATTTTGTTTCCTCTTCTGGTTTTTGACGATGGCTACTTTTATCTCCTCGTAGGTAAACGTCAGCCAGATGGACATATGCCCCTCCCCCCAACGTCACATACATGCCCTTTTTTGGTATGAGGAAATGAGGCGGAGTCAAAGTCTGACAAGATGGAGACTCCTGTAGGCGAGGACGATTGGATTGAGTTGAGAGAATGGACCTGGACGGAGACGCTACGTCGAGGTCCGTTCTACACAGTCTATGATTCACACTATATTAACTAAATTTTCAGTTGAGCTCAGTCCTTGCGGAGAAATTGTCTGGTCAGGCGGGGAGAAATGTAAACACTGGCTGAATAAAAGTTAAAAACTTGTGGTTCCTTATGTGTTTCCTTACTTTTTCAGTCTCTCCTCCAGGTCTTCCTTCTGTTTTTCCAGGTCCTTCACTGAGTCCATGGACAGCTTCAGATCCCCCTCCAGCTTCCGTTTGGTTCGCTCCAGATCCAACCGCACCTTCTTCTCCTGCTCCAAGGAACCTTCTACCTGTAGAGAAGAGGGGGGGGGGGGGGATGCTGTCAGACACCAGAGATAAACTCATAGAACAGGAGTACCTTGATCTTGTAGTGTACCAAAAACCTCAGAAGACACTTTAAGTTGTCACCCCAAAATAATCCTTTAAGATGCTTCGATGGTCATTGAGCAGGTTTGGTCTTAGGTGGTTTTAGTGGTCCTTCAGTAGTTTCTAGGGGTCTTTTTGGGGGTTCGAGTGGTCGCCTAAGAGGCTCTAGAGATCTTTTGGGTGGTCCTTATGGTTCCAGGGCTTGTTGTAGGTGGTTCTTGTGGTGCTTAAGGATGTTGTAGAGGTCTTTCTGGTGGTCCTTGTGGTCATTCAGGTAGTTCTAGAGGTCCTTTTAGGAAGTTCTGGGGGTCCTTTGGGTAGATGTTGTGGTCCACATGAGTGCTATTGGTCATTGAGCAGGTTCTGCAGGTTATTTAGTTGGTTCTGCTACCACAGAGAAGGTTCTAGCACCTTGCTGTGTGCATCTAATAGTCGTTGAGGAGGATCTTGAGGTTCTTAAGGTGGTTATTGTGATCACTAAGTAGGTAGTCAGAGTTTCATGTGTGTTTCTTATGGTTCTTTATGGATTTCTGCTGATCATTCAAGAGGAACCTAGGGTCTTTGAGGATGTCCTACTGTAGGGGGTGCCTGTGGGCTTTTACTACGCTTGTGAAATATTTCTTCTGGTCCTTATGGAAGTTCTAGAGTTCATTGATGAGACTCTAGAGATCATATAGATTGTCATTTAGGAAATTCTAGTGATCAGTGTGGCCCTTTTGATGGCTTCTTGTGTCACTGAATAGTTTCTTAAGGTTCTTTAGGTGGTTCTTAAGGTCACTGAGGAAGTTCCTGAAGGTGGTTCTAGAGGTCTTAAAGGAGGATTCAGGGATTCTTATGCAACTGAACACTGAACGCTTCATCCAAACACTTCATGAGGGAACGCCTTTGTGGAAGCTTGCAAGTCATCACTCCTGTAGTGAACCACAGACCTCGAGACTCTATGATTACCCAAGGACGACATTTGCTTCCTCAGTGCTGTACCATCTGACACAGACATTGACAAAGAGCGGATACACAACTCAGTGAGATCTTTTCTTACATTGTCCACTTGCTGTTCCAGCCGCGCTTTTGCCTTTGCCAGCATGTTGACCTTGTCCTCCTGTGCCTGAAGGTCAGTCAGAGCCTGCTGGTGAGCTTCCTGCAGGGCTGCTTTCTCTCTGGTGAGAGACGCTATGGATTCATCCAAAACACACATCTCATGAGACAGGTTCTTCACCTGTACGGAAACAAAAAGCATATTTAAACTCATTAGTTCCACCCATCACCAGTGAAGTCAAGTGAAGGAACCCTGCGGTCGTTCTGTCACACACCTTGTTCTCCACTCCATGTCGCTCTTTCTCCACTTTAGCCAGAGTTATCTCCAGGTCGTCCACGTCTTTCTTCAGTGATATCACCTCTTCTTCCAGCTGACGCTTCCTGGACGTCAGGGTTGCCGTCACCTCCTCCTCATCCTCCAGACGCTCCTGACTCTCCTTCAGCTTCGACTCCAGAGAGATTTTAGACTGAATCAGCTGGTTGCAGCGGTCCTCCGCATCCGCCAGGTTCTCCTGCTCCTAGGTGATTAAAATGGAAGAAAACATCATTTCTATTTGGATTTCAGATCACAATCCTGCTAAATAATGTTCTCGGTTGGGTGTTGTTGGTTTAGAAGTCTTAAAACGGTAAAAAAAAACTGCTCTGTTCTCAATGACAAAACTCTGTTAACAGTCTGTTGTAAGTATTGATGCCTGCGCGGTAAGCTATGCCCTTATTGACACATCAAGTGGGTGTCAATTAGCATCTACTTCTTCCAGTCTTTATGCTAAGCTAGGCTACACACATCTTGGACATACCACTGTACTGGATGTACAGAGATGAATTTGACATCCATCTGTTCATGTGACTGCCTTCCTTCCTTACATTTATCCCCAAATTGTAAACGTTCTTTATGAACTGAGTAAAACAGGCCTTTTTTCAACATCGGGAAAATACAAATACGATACATTTCATATAAGTAATTTGTTTTAACCCATAAAGAAAGGTTTAAATGTAATTCCAAAATCATCCCATGCTCTTTTTTCGCACTTACACTCATCAAATAAGCCATCAAGACCGTTTTTTTTGTGTAAAAACTATCAACGGAGAAATCCGGGAGAGCTGCTAACAGTGATTAGCTCGGGGCAGCACGGTGAAGGCATTCAAAGGTCTTTTTTAACCACTAATGCTGCTGAAAATAACAGCAAACCTCTGCAGCAGCATGAGAATAGTCCCTACACCAGTCTTGGAAAAGACCGTAGGGTGATTTGGGGCCAGAATTACACTTTAATTCTTCATTTGATCCGTCACCAATTGTTAGCAAAGGAATTTGAAACATGCTGTTTAATTGTGGCAGGATATTAATTATTGAGGGGTATTATCATTGATCCCTGATGGCTCTGTTGTGAGGTGAACCCATTGATAGAGACATTTCTGAAGGGGCTTTTCTGTGTTCTGCATTTACATTAGTTTATCCAGATCCAGATCAAAGACACAGACACAGTTTGCATGTTAATAGCAGGTGCGTAGATGCTCAAGAGGACTTCCCAAAGTCTGGGCGTGTTCCTTTAAGTTCTAGTGTGACTTACTGCTTGCACCTGCAGAGCCAGGTCATTTTTCTCCTGAACCAAAACCACCTGCCGCTCCTCCGCCTCCCGACGCTTCGCCTCTGACCTGACGGAGAAAAAAACAAAGTGACGGATGGAAAACACAGAGGGGCCGACCTCAGATGTTTATTGATATTTCTGTTATAGCGTGTTACTTTCCAAACCCTGATTTACTGTAAATGTGTAATGTAAACAGACCTGTCAAAGGCTTCTTTTAACTTCTTGAACTCTTCATTGAGAGCAGCCAGTTCTTTCTCCACCTGGGCGCTCCTGAGCAGGGGGCGGAGCTTATAGAACAGCATCATCCACGGCCAAGTCCTCACGGAGAAGAACGCTCTGAGGTTTAACTGGACCACCATTGCAGCGTCCCTGAAGAGAAAAATTAAAGGTTGAATACGTAGGTTGTTTGACAACGACTTTCTGTCTCGTTCTGTTTCCATGGTAGCAGCCAATAGCGTTGGGCATTGCTGGTTGCCAGGGTTGTCTGTTGTTGTGTGCAGCTACTGTAGGCTGGCACTGGGTGAAATGGAGTTAGCCAATCCTGCAGCTGCTTGGGAGCCTCAGTGAAGGGGGCGTTCTTTGTCCCAGCAGCTGAGTGAGCGAAGACGGGCAACAACCAGAGTCACTATAGGCCGAGCATTCACTCCATGGACTGAGAGAAAGGAGAGGAACGCCATTCAAACGCACGCCCACATGGCTACGCTTCTCCTTGATGCTAACATCACGCTGGAACGGCTAACGCTAACGCTAACTCAACTCAACTAACAGGCTCAAACAGACTCTGGTCTCCTGGAGCTACTGGGCCGGGTCTGACCAACCTGGCAACCCGACTGCTGGACAACGATCTTGAGACACTAGATGACGCTGTTCTCCTCGTTCTCCATATTCAACCTTTAGAGACTGCATTTGTGTTTGTACCCAGCAAACAAACAAACAAACAAACATCAGGAATTTTAAAATCCAGCTGATGTCAAACTTGTCTGGTCAAACTTGTCCAGTCACCTACGCCCGACTGTTTTTCTGCTGTTAGTTTTGATATTGTTATTCATTAATGTGAGTGTTGTCATACTGACCTTTGAATCAGCATCTTCTCTCGTTGCATCCTCATCAGCTTCCCTCTGGCCATGGCCTGAACGATGGTGAGGATCTCAGACAGACGGACGTCCCTCATGTCCTCCAGCTGACCCAACAGACCGGCCTTAAAAAACACCTGAGGGGAGAAAAACACCGTCTAACCTTCATCTCGTCTTTCCAAACATAAGTCAGTATTAACAGTGGTAATTCTAAACCTTTTACAGTCTAGTATTCCCAGTACTACTGCAGAGTACTACTGCAGAGTACTACTGCCGAGTACTACTGCAGAACCACCCCTGACACTGAAAATGTGAAGTTGACTGGATGAACGGTTCTTGAGACAGACAGAGATTCCTCACTTTAAAGTTCGATTCATTCATTCTCTTTCATTTATTCACACACAATGTGGAAATTTGTCTTTGGTCTGGTAAAAGCAACGAGCAGGACGGCAACAACAACAGCAACACGTACACGCAAATATCCTCAGGGCGAAAAGCAGGACAGTCGTGGCAATAACAATAAAAACGCATCAATGGGACCTGGTGTTCAGGGCTCCAATGGCATCAGGGATGAAGGAATTTTTTTAAATATGACGATTTGCCCTTGGTACCTTGTATCGTCTACCAGAGGGAAGAAGTTCAAACTCCCTGTTGAGTGGATGAGAGGGAGTGTTTGCAATTTTGACTGTGGGCGACTGTGGCTCAGAGGCAGAGTGGGTTGTCCCACTCTCTCCATTCGAGAGGTTGGCGGTTCGATCCCCACCTCCCCCCGAATTGCTCCCCGTACTGCGCATGGGTGTGTAAATGTGGTGTGAATGGTTACATTAGATTAGATGGTCTGTAGATGTTCACTGCCATCAGTGTGAAAAGGTGAATGTGACAAACACTGTGAAAGTGCCTTGAGTAGTCAAAAGACTAGAAAGGCGCTTTATAAGTACAAGTCCTTATACCATTTACAGCTTTTTTCCTAAGCCTCGTACGTACAACTTAATGTATGTTAATGTATGTTATCTTGTAGTAGTACTCCCAGTATTTGTACCTTTGTGTGTCCGAACTTGTACTGGTTGTGGTCTATGTCGAGAGAGCCCAGCAGTTTCTCCACAGCCTTCCTGCTGTCCACAAACGAATCTGGAATCGCATTAGAATTCAAGATGCGATACCTGACAAAGAAAAGGACACAATGATTATTGAAGAGTACCGAGTTTGAAAGTCAAAACTTGAGGAAGTGAAGCCCACACTGAGTAAGTAAAAGGAACAGAAACATGGGTTTGTGAGTCTGTACGTGCTTTGGTTTGGGACTGACCGTTGTTTAAACTCTGCGTACAGGATACGGTTTGGAAAGCCCTTCCTGCAGATCCTGATCCCCTCCAGAACTCCGTTACACCTCAGCTGGTGGAGGACCATGAAGGGGTCTATATGACCTGGAGACACACAAGAATGCTTGAAACATCATCTCATCTCATCTTCAGCCTCTTATCCGCTGTCAGGTCTCAGGGGCAGCAGCTTTAGCAGGGGACCCCAAACTTCCCTTTCCCGGGCCACATTAACCAGCTCTAACTGGGGGATCCTGCGGCGTTCCCAGGCCAGTGTGGAGATCTAATCTCTCCACCTGGTCCTGGGTCTTCCCCGAGGCCTCCTCCCAGCTGGACGTGCCTGGAACACCTCCCTAGGGAGGCGCCCAGGGTTCATCCTTACCAGATGATCCTGAACCACCTCAACTGGCTCCTTTCAACTCAAAAGAGCAGCGGCTCTACTCCGAGTTCCTCACGGATGCTGAACTTCTCCCCCTCTCTCTAAGGGAGACTCCAGCCCCCCTCCTGAGGAAGCACATTTCGGCCGCATGTACCTGCGACCATGATCAGCTTTCATGACCACAGGTGAGGGTAGGAACCAGGACTGAGCGGTAGATCCAGAGCTTTGTCTTCCTCAGCTCTCTTTTGGTCACAACGGTGCGGTAGAGCGACTGCAGCTCCGCCCCCGCTGCTCCGATTCTCCGGCCAAACTCACGCTCCATCGTCCCCTCACTCGTGAACAGGATCCCGAGGTACTTGAACGCCTTCACTTGGGGTGAGGACTCATTCCCTACCTCGAGTAACAACCCACCGGTGAAAACGAATCAAGTAATTGGCTAATCGTTGCAGCCCTAGTAACCATATGCTGCTTTCTTTATTGAGAGATGTGAAGGCAGAGAACATTGTTAATGTAAAATATAATGGACGGATGAATCAGTTATGAAATGGATTGTTAGTTGCAGCAGTCAGCGTTCTTGTGTGTGACAGGCTGCAGACGTTTAACGGTGCTGCCGTTGTTGCTTGGTCACCTGGAGTCTTGGTGTTGTTGGGGATGATGCAGCGGACGAAGTGAGGCTGAGTGCTGCGGAGGGTCGTCATCAGCTTCTTTAGATTCTCCTGCACATTAACACACAAACAGACAGACACCACCTTCAGGACCTGTGTCACATGAGTCTCTGCGCTAATCTGAATGGCAGGTGTGAGCGACGGTGCCTCTCGCCTTGTGTAACTGTGAAACTGTCTGGAAGGAAGCTGCTCTCCTCTTCTTGTGTTTGCCTTCAAACTTCGGATCACTGGCTGAAACAACAACACAAAAAAGACTTCGTTACTACACACACTCTCTCACTTTTAATCCTCGTTCCTTTAAAGTGTGCCATTATGCTCCAGTGTGTTTGGGGATCACGCTTTAAAGTGTAACTCCGGCGCAAAATCCTCCCATTGTCTTCTTCGTCACGTACATACATCAAATAAGCCATCGAGGGGGGATTCTTCTCATGCTGCTGCAGAGGTTTGGTGTTATTTTGAGCAGTATTAGTGGTTAAAAAAGACCTTTGAATGCCTTCACCGTGCTGCCCGAGCTAATCAGCGTTAGCTACATCCCGCTGTTAGCGACTCTACCGGATTTCTCCGTTTATAGCTGAAAAAAATTGTCTCTTTGGCTTATTATTATTATATATTATATATTACTATTTTGGCGACACGGTGGAGTGGTGGTTAGCACTGTTCCCTCACAACGAGAGGGTTCATGGTTCGAATCCCGGCTGGGGCCCTTCTGTGTGGAGTTTGTTGTGAATGGTTGTCTGTCTCTGTTCGTCTCTATGTGTCCTGTGATAGACTGGCATCCTGTCCAGGGTGGACCCCGCCTCACGCCCAATGTCAGCTGGGATCGGCTCCAGCCCCCCCACAACCCCGACAGCGACAAGACGTTGAAGACGAATGAATGAATATTATTATTTTGTATGTAATTGCCGAAAAAGACCATGGGATGATTTTGCGCACTGTAAGATTGTCAAACTTTTAATAGTGGTTGTTTGCGTCGTTACCCATTTCAGAGCTGATGTAGTTCTCAAACAGTCCAGCCATGAGTTTGTGGGAGGATTTCTGGAACAGAGCCACGACCGTCTCGTTCAGAGGATCCCTGTTCTTGTCCAACCATCCTGTGATGTTGTACGGCACCTACAGCGAGACACGTACAGGATACACGGACTATGAATTCATTTATCTATTCTCAAATGTGACATCAACTACGTGGCTTTTTTAATTTAAATCCTATCATCTTAGCCTGTCGATCAGTACACAGTTCAGAAATGACGTGGAGTTCCCCAGGGCTCCATTCTGGGGCCTCTTCTGTTCAGGTCTACGTGCTTTAAGTAGCTAAAATTACAGAAACAGCTTCATATTTTACTATATTTTGCAGATGACTCAAAGATTTACATAACGGGGGTGACCGGTGGAACAGTGGTTAGAGCAGTCGCCCCATGTAAAGAGGCTGAAAGGCAGCGGACGCGGGTTCGACTCCGACTTCCTGCATGTCTCATGCTCTCTCTCTCACCCGATTTCCTGTCTGTCCTACATGATAAAAGGTTTGCTAACTGCCAAAAAAATAATGTTTAAAAAAAAAGATTTACATTACAACTGACTGTTGCTTTATAATCAATGATTGCGTTTGCCAAAGATAAAAGATTTCTTTTTTATCTTTGATTAACAAGTAAAAACGTCCCCCGTGTCACGGCTAAAGTCTGGTTCCTTTGACCAGTGTGTGTGCAACCGTACCGCGTCTAGGAGCAGCACGCTTGCCGTCCACGGCCCGTTTGGGAGAGGTGGGCTTTAGTAAAGCACGTTTGCACGTGTACGAGCACGAGCATGCGCACGTGTACAAGCAAGAGGCCTACGGCGGTTCTGAGGTCATTTCCTGTGCGCCTGTTGGGACGTAGAAAAAAGAAGGAGGGACCATGCGCGGACATTTCAAACAATGGCGGTGAAAGGTTCACGTTGGTGTGATGCGGAGGTGGAGTGTTTACTGCAGATTTGGTCGATGAAAAGATTCAAAAACAGTCGACAAGACGCACAAAAACTCCGAAGTCTACGGAAAGATCTGGAAACAAAGCCACGCATCGCCATGACGTCATCAATGCGTGTGACGTGTTACGGCGTGATGACGTATAGGCAGCAAGAAGCATTCTCCGAGGCCCAGGTAGTGTGAGTACAAACGGGCCTGGAGGGGGGGACAAGGACCCTAAAGCACGGGGCACGGGACGGACGCACAGTGTAGACTTCTGCCAAGGCCGTGCCCTATGTCTCAAT
>NC_139834.1:1948263-1963263 GCF_963691815.1 Echiichthys vipera
GTACAGGGGCCAGTAGGTAAGTCTTTAAAACACTCTTTAATAAACTCTGGCTTCACTAACTACGCTGATGCTGCTTTGTTGTGTGTGTAGGGACTTTTCAGCAGCATTAGTGGTTAAAAAAGACCTTTGAATGCCTTCACCGTGCTGCCCGAGCTAATCACTGTTAGCCACGTCCGGCTGTTAGCGACTCTCCTGGATTTCTTTGTTAATAGTTGTTAACAGACGGGACGGACGCACAGTGGGACGGCGCCCTTAGGAACCTCAATGATCTCTGGTGTGCTTGTGAAAACCCTTCTGGTCATGAATTTGCCTTGAATACGTTGAGAAATTTTAACTTTTGCGGCAGATTTCATGCAGACGTTATGCACTGTATGCAATACTTTTCTACCTAGGATGGTGAAGGCGTGACCCGCCCTACTCACATCCATCCCCCCCCCCCGACCTCTTCCCTACACGGACTCTGAGGCAGGGCGGTGTTGATGAACCAGGGGATTTGTATGTCCAAAAGATCCCAACTGATTTTCCATTGGCATTGTTTCTGCGGTGAGCTTGAGCCCAGAGCCCGCGGTGATTTCACATACTTGTTCTGTGAGATCAGGCCAGACTATAATTACCAAGCAGCTGCGGCTCTGACTTACGTGATCAGCATCGACTGGTTCTCCCGATCTGTGGAGGAAAATAGAGCCATGTTAGGAGCAAAAGTGGGATCTAAAAATCCATTTTTAAGTCAAAAGTTTTCAGTAAATGCTTTTAATTTAAGCCATCGTCGGAGACTTAGGCTAGAACGAGGACTGGGACAACAGGACCTCCGCATTTAATCAATTATTATCCATTAACTGGTTTTAGAGCGAACAAACTGAGCTCCAGCTTGGTTTGGTCAGAGGTTGGCGCTATAGGCTGCACATGGCTGTAGTCCTCCAGTGAACAGAGCAGATAAGAAGAGGTTGATAACCGGACACATCTCAACATCTATGGGGAGAAAGCTGGTGATGTCAAATGTCTCATGCTGTCTGCAGACGAAGACACGTCACAGGAGTATCTGGGAAGACGCCGACAGGAAACACGTGATCAGTCATGTGACTTAAAGGTTGAATATGGAGAATAAGCAGAACAGCTCCATCTAGTGTCTCAAGATCTTAGTCGCAACGACAAAAGGTAATTAAAGCAGTCGGGTTGCCAGGAGATCGGAGTCTGTTTGAGCCTGTTTGAACCCGTCCCCTCCAGAAAATCACAGCATCAAAACAAGGATTAGAGGAGTTTGACTGACAGTTAGCGTTAGCCGTTACAGCTAAGTAAACATGCTAGTTAGCTTACAGATCAAGGAAAAGCGTAGCCATGTGGGTGTGCGTTTGAATGCCGTTGAACCTTTATCTCAGTCCGTGGAGTGAATGCTTTGCCTATATTGACTCTGGTTTTTGCCCTTTCACAGCATCATTAAACCTGTTTAAGGACAAAAGAACATTCTAGTCTGTGTGTTTAGCTCATATCTCCATGACAACACTGAGGGGGAGGGGCTAGTTTTGATTTCATTGGAGGTTAAAGTTTATGAATAATTAGGGGCGTGGCCTCTTGAGTGACAGCTAGCCTCTGGCTCTCACTTCTCCTCGGAGGTAAACGTCAGCCAGATGGATGTACGCCCCTCCCCACATCGTCACATACATGCCCTTTTTTGGTCAGAGGAAATGAGGCGGAGTCAACGTCTGACAAGATGGTGACTCCCGTGGGCGAGGACGATTGGATCCAGTTGAGAGGACGGACCTGACGGAGACGCTACATCTGTTTTTTTATACAGTCTATGATACGGGTGACTCACTCTGCAGCAAGTCCGTGTAGGCGTTGTCAGCGACGGCGTAGACATGGGGTGGTGTTTCTATGCGACGCCTTCCTTTATATGCTGCTACCACCCCTGTGGCGTAGACCGGCAGCCACTTGTACGGGTTGATTGACACACAGAACAGACCGGAGTAGGTCTATAGTACAGAGAGACAGGTTATTTGTACGTCATGTCCTTCCAGATGTTGTGCAATGATTTAGAAAGTGTGTGTGCCTTGCCCACTTACGTAGATCATCCACATGCTGAACCTCCTCTTCATGTTGAAGAGGACGGTGGCTTCGTTTAGGTGCGTCAACAAGGCCATGTCCTCTAACATGTCAAACCTCTCCGGGTTCGATTGCTGGAGGTCTTCTTCTTTAACCACCAGGAACTGAAACACGCACATAAGTTATAGATTAGAGTTTCAGCAGTTCAGAGATACAAACAGCTTCTACGTTACTCTGTTTGACCATGAGAGAAATGTCTCGAAGAGGACATATCTTGGCCACAGTTGGTCAAAAGAAATTAAAGGTTTATGTAACATTGTGGAATATCTGTACCCCCTAAAATGGTGATCATTGTGAAGACTTAGGGCGCCCTCACACTGTCCTTCCGCACCCCGCCCCGGGCTTTAGGGTCCTTGTCCCCCCGCGCCCCAGGCCCGTTTGTACTCACACTACCTGGGTGTGGTAGTGCTTCTTGCCTGCTTCTTGCCATGCTTCTTGCCTGTCCATACGTCATCACGCCGTAACACGTCACACGCATTGATGACGTCATGGCGATGCGTGGCTTTGTTTCCAGATCTTTCCGTAGACCTCGGAGTTTTTGTGCGTCTTGTCGACTGTTTTTGAATCTTTTCATCGACCAAATCTGCAGTAAACACTCCACCTCCGCATCACACCAAAGTGAACCTTTCACCGCCATTGTTTGAAATGTCCGCGCATGGTCCCTCCTTCTTTTTTCTACGTCCCAACAGGCGCACAGGAAATGACCTCAGAACCGCCGTAGGCCTCGTGCTCGTACACGTGTGCACGCTCGTGCTCGTACACGTGTGCACGCTCGTGCTCGTACACGTGCAAACGTGCTTTACTAAAGCCCACCTCTCCCAAACGGGGCGTGGACGGCAAGCGTACCGCTCCTAGGCGTGGTACGGTTGCACTCACACCGGTCAAACGCACTAGGCTTGACCTGTTTTGGCCCGGCGCGGAAGGATAGTGTGAGTGCGCCCTTACAAGATAACCCCGTTGTCACTGCCAACTCTAAACCAATCTGCGCCAACACTCAGGGCAACTGAGACCGCAGCGCTTTGAGAAGACGTGGTATAAAGTGCAACACTGTCCGTGCAGGACTTGTGAGGAGGTCTGGGTAGACACCCAGATGACCGCTGTTCACACCATATTCTCATTAGCCAGCCCGTATGAAACAGATCGCTATGAAGAAAAACAAATAGTGATGGTTAAGTCCACAAACGACTCGGTCCTGTGGCCTTTTTCGGCACTTACATGAATCTAAAAAGCCATCAAGACAATTTTTTCCGTGTATAAACTATTAACGGAGAAATCCTGCAGAGTCGCTAACAGCCGGACGCCAGTTGAGGTGGTTCAGGATCATCTGGTAAGGATGAACCCTGGGCGCCTCCCTAGGGAGGTGTTCCAGGCACGTCCAGCTGGGAGGAGGCCTCGGGAAGACCCAGGACCAGGTGCAGAGATTAGATCTCCACACTGGCCTGGGAACGCCTCAGGATCCCCCAGTTAGAGCTGGTTAATGTGGCCCGGGAAAGGGAAGTTTGGGGGCCCCTCCTGGAGCTGCTGCCCCCGCGACCCGACCCCGGGATAAGTGGTTGGAGATGAGATGAGATGAGTGAAGCTTAAACTTTGCATTAAAAACAGCCTAACTGAGTTATTGATGACTGACTCACCCGTCCGTCCCTGGTCTCCACCGTGGTCTTGTTTCCATTCAGCTCTTTAACCTCCACTTCGATGTACGCTTCAGCTTCATCGGGCAGCCAAACGCGCTTCGTACCTGGGAGAACAACACCACCACAGTTTCAGTATTGGTACACAGACGATGTGTAGATGGAAGTACGAGTCTTTATTTACCGTCAAAGGCCAAAACTTTAGCAGCCAGATGCTCCAAGTTGGTGAGACGAAGGAAGCGAGCGGCTTCTCCAAACTCCGCCAAATCCAGGAACCGAGACATCTGAAGACAACAACACGGGTTATTCAAAGGTCTCTCCCCCTTCTTACATTGAACGGTCTTGTTGTTTATTCATTCATTCATCTCGGGGTCGTGGGGGGCTGGAGCCAATCCCAGCTGACATCGGGCGTGAGGCGGGGTCCGCCCTGGACAGGACGCCAGTCTATCACAGGACACATAGAGACGAACAGAGACAGACAACCATTCACACCTACGGGTGATTTAGAGTCATCAATGAACCAAACACCTGCACGTCTGTGGGAGGAAACCGGAGAACCCGGAGAAAACCCACGCAGACACAGGGACAACATGCACACTCCACACAGAAGGGACCCAGCCGGGGCTCAAACCTGGAACCTTCTTGCAATGAGGCGAATCTCAAAGCGATGCTATTAGAGATGGTCACAAGTCACTTTCTGCAAGTTCGAGTCACGTCTCAAGTCTCTGAGGGCGGCAGCAAGTCCCAATCAAGTCTCTTATGGTTTTAATAAATAACAATATAGAGCTGGAGTTCAACTGTATTTTATAATTACACACGGCCCGACGAATGACAGTTTATAATGTAGTGCAAATAAAGAAAGTCTGCTGCTCTCGTCACCTGGAACTAATCACAGACACACCTGAAACTGCACGTCCTGCTCTCATCGGAGGATTTTAAAGAAGTTTTAAGTAACTTAGACGCAGACACATCCGGCTGTAGATATTCTGCATGAAATATTCATCATTAAGGTGGATTTTGAAGCAACGATGGAGCGTGAGTTTGGCCGGAGAATCGGAGCAGCGGGGGCGGAGCTGCAGTCGCTCTACCGCACCGTTGTGACGAAAAGAGAGCTGAGGAAGGCAAAGCTCTGGATCTACCTCTCAGTCCTGGTTCCTACCCTCACCTGTGGTCATGAAAGCTGGGTCAGGACCCAAAGAACCAGGTCCAGGTCAGGACCCAAAGAACCAGGTCCAGGTCCAAGCGTGTGAAATGTGTTTTCTCAGGAGGGGGTCTGGAGTCTCCCTTAGAGAGAGGGGGAGAAGTTCAGCATCCGTGAGGAACTCGGAGTAGAGCCGCTGCTCCTTTGCGTTGAAAGGAGCCAGTTGAGGTGGTTCAGGATCATCTGGTAAGGATGAACCCTGGGCGCCTCCCTAGGGAGGTGTTCCAGGCACGTCCAGCTGGGAGGAGGCCTCGGGGAAGACCCAGGACCAGGTGGAGAGATTAGATCTCCACACTGGCCTGGGAACGCCTCAGGATCCCCCAGTTAGAGCTGGTTAATGTGGCCCGGGAAAGGGAAGTTTGGGGTCCCCTGCTGGAGCTGCTGCCCCCGAGACCTGACCCCGGATAAGAGGCTGAAGATGAGATGAGATAGTCCTGTATTTTGTTTTGGCAGCTCATTACGCTGCTGCCTGTCTTGGCCAAAGCAAAAAGAGACTTTTAACGTCAGTGAGCTCTTCCTGTTGAATAGATAAACATTCCTCCAGCCTCTCAAATGCAGCGTAATGGTGAGCTAATAACGCAGTAACGTTAACAATTAACCTGTAATGTAAACGTGTCTTTAGCAGACATTAGTAACGGTGTTTTTCTCACGGTTTAACGGCGTTAGCCAGCTGACGGAGGCACCGACGCCAATCTAAAAGTGAATCTCTCACAAAGCTCACATCAGTACCAAGAGAAATTTAGTAACAAGCTAACATTGATAGTTCTCAAGTCCTATTTGTGTGTGACGCAGACTCCAGTCCCCATCTCTGGTTCCTACTGAAGACGTAAATCTCTAAAAACTTGGTGCTCACTGTGGTTTTATCAGACAAACAGGTGCATTTGTTGGGGACTATTTTCAGCGGCGAATTAATCCACAGTTGGTGCTGTAGTGAGTAGTGGTGGACAGTGGAGCTCTACATAGCAGGCGATGCACTTCAAGAGTGATCTCCAACATCCCATTTGAAACCAGTCCGTCTCGTCCTTTTAAGGCACTGCGGACTCGTCGTTAGCGCTCCAATTAAAGCCCCAAAAACAGACCCAAACCAAACTATGGCAACCATTCTCACAATACACTTGGCCTACCTAAACGCATTACTGCGGATTCCACGCAGAGCTAACAGCTGCCACATCAGCTCAAGAGGATCCGCTCACAATGCCCAGGCGTCTCCCTCTGTTATTTCCACTGTCACACACACACACACAAACAAACTGCCAGGACGACTCATGGCTGTAAATATAACCGTTTGGTAAGCCACCAGCCACCAGCCACCAGCCCCCAGCCACCAGCCACCAGCCACCAGACACCAGACGATGCCGTTTGTGAGTGTTACTGAGCCTTAAATGGGCTCGGAGGAAAGATGACCATGTCAACAACAGGGCGAGGTTTTAACTCACTGAGAAAGTTAAAGCAACTAGAATCCTAGAGATCATCCGTGTAAAGCCTGGTCCTCACTGAAAGATGGTTAAAGTCTTAACAGCGAGAGTTCACACATAACGACATCCAATGTTCCTTTAGTGCATGGGTGTCAAAGTGATCCAGTAAAGGCTGCAGGTTTTCATTCCAACCAATCAAAAACACACCTGGTCCAACAAATCAACTGTGTGAAGACAGTTCAGGTGATTGAGTGACTCCAGTCAGGTGTGTTGTTGCTTGGTTGTAATGAAAACCTGCAGCCACAGCGACTCTTTACTGGATCACTTTGACACCCCTGCTTTAGTGTGTGGAGAGCAACGATTGGTCCCAAACAACGCGACACATTCAGTCATTCTTTGAAGAACAAACAGAGTCTGAACGCGCAAAACCAGAAATGACAACTCTCAAACGTGACTTTAGAGCCGGCGTGTGTTGTGGGAATGGATTCTTCACTAAAGATCAACAAACAGGATCAGCTTTTCTTTTTCTCCGTGGTTCATTTTGCCAAAGCATTTTTTTTCTGCAGACAAAAATACGTTCACCCCTGCATCCTCACAAAGTCAGAGTCTAGCAGGAATGACCACGAGCCAAATCTCGCACAGTCTTTTAGAGGAAGGGACGCAAACACTTGAACAGTGGCACCGATGGTCAAAACGACTCATTTTACCTGCAAAAGGCTCAAACTCCGCCAAAACATTTAAAATTTGGACCAAAAGCTAATTTTGCCCTCAAACAACACAACTTTCACACGAGTGCATCAGCGCTTCCAGTCAGTCATTAAACAAACTACAACATCAGCTCTCACTGTGAGTCAGTGCTGCGTCTCCGGTCAGCAGCTCGCACATCAGTGCTGATTTTGCTTTCTTGCAAAAATAGATCCAGAATCATAAACAATGATTTTTCACCTGTTATTTAAAGCAGTTTTCATTCTTGTTTTTTAGATTGTGGCTAAGAAATTAACTATTCCAACAGAAAACACAGATATAGTATAAAGACCCATCGCTGTGACAGACATAAGGACAATAACAATAAAAACTCTGTACGATAAAGAGAAAAATCTCTTCTAGTCAATTCTCTGTTGACGCATCGGCCGCATGACCTCATCCACATCACACTCAGTATTTTCTCTTGCGATGCACTGAGGGAAACGTCTTCCTGCGTGCCTGATCCAGCCTTGGCGTGCCTCTGCATCTATATCTTGGGCAGCAGCGGTCATTGCATCGATCAAGGGCATCTGGTCACAGGGGCGATGATCGTACACCTTCCATCTTCATGCACTGAAGAATTCCTCTATAGGACTTAAAAATGGAGAGTATGGAGGAAGCCTGCAGACTGACTGCAGATTGAAAAGTTGTGTGAAGCAGTGTCAAACAGCTGCTTCAGTGATTTCACACTGGTCAAGAAGTTTTTAAGACATGGGAACATGTGTGTTCTGTTTGGTTCCCACAGCTAAAGCAGTGGAGTTTGGATGCTTGAACGACATCTGCGTTAACTGATTTGCAAAAGGGTGCAATGACAACGGGTCGACTCATCTGCAAGAGGTGTGTTTTGCTCTGCTGAGAGAGCGATGATGAAGACTGAGAGGTCACCAGTTTCTTCAACCAGGTCAAAGCAATCAAAAACAACTGTAATTCAGCGTGTCGGTCGTTTCCTCCATCACTGGATCAGTTATTTGTCTCTAAACGCCTCAAAGATGTTCAATTTTCTGTCACAGAGGAGAAAAGAAACCAGGAACTATTCACACTCACGAGCTGTTCCCAAGGATTCAGATTAAATTAAAGGATCAGCGGATTATCAGAATAAATGATTTAATAGCTGAACACTGATGGATTTGTCTTTGCGGCTCTACTTGATGAACTGAGCCCAGTAAAACCTGCAGGATCACTTCAGAAATTAGCATTTTTTGGGCCCAGTTTCACTGTTTTCCTCCTGACCGCACGATGAATAAGAACTCCTGACTCCTTCCTCACCATAGCAACGACCCCTGAGGCTTATGGGTAGTGTAGTAATTGGATGTTAGCACCCGTCTAACACTAATAAGCAGTGTACTCACTGTGCCGGGTCGCTCTGCTCTGCTCTGGGCTCTTCAGACGGACTTGTTGTTGCAGCAGCAGCAGCGTAGTGTGTGAGGATGTGCCGACCAACAGGACGAGTTAACCCCGCGGAGCATCATCCTCACTTTATAACCTCCCCCGTGAAGGTCACCGCAGCTCGTGCCCCCCCCCCCCCGGCTGCAGCTGACTGGTGGGACGGGGCTCAGTGAAGGGTCATAAATGGCTCGCTGCGGTGCGGCTGGAAATACCAGAGTGAAGCTGAAGTAAAGCCCCGACCTCATCCCTCTGTTCTCCCTCTGTCACCTTCTGTTTCTGAGGCTATGTATGGAAACCAACGCTGCTCTCCTCGTTTCTGTCCATCTGTCCATCCAGACTATCTATGGACATCGAACCTCCATCTCTCTCTCTCTCTCTCTTCCTCCCCTCCTCTCTTTGCTCTTCCATTTGAACGATAATTGCGTTTAATCACAACTCGAGTCTCAGTTTAGGAGTTTTTTCTCGTAATTTCTGTCACGTCTGACAACATCCCTAAGGGTGCACTCCCACTGTGCCTCCGTACCACGTTTCACAGCTAAAGTGTGGTTCCTTTGACCAGTGTAAGTGCAACCGTACCACGTCTAGGAGCGGCACGATTGCCGTCCACGGCCCGTTTGGGAGAGGTGGGCTTTAGTAAAACACGTTTGCACATGTACGAGCACGAGCGTGCGCACGTGTACGAGTGCGAGGCCTACGGCGATTCTGAGGTCAGTGGGGAGAGGCGCCCGTACCCTAAAGCACGGGGCACGGTACAGATGGACAGTTTGAGCCCTTGACCCCTTTGATAAGCCGTGTTCCTCTGAGCTGCAGTCTTTGTGTTTTCAAATGGTGCAAAATGGAGTTTATGCTCAAAATGAGTCGTAATGTCCTGATTCAGAAATACGTAGGGTCACAAAACTCAGGGTTCAGCTCGTGTCGTGGTTCTGAGTCACAGATCGGATCTTTTCTGCTCAACAACAACACAAATATATAAAAATAAATAAAGTGCAAAGTGAGGTATTAAGCCTGCCTTTTTTAAACACGGATACATTCATTTAAAGAGAGTTAACCCTCGACCCTTTGATAAGCCCTGCTCCTCTGAGCTGCGTTGTTTCTGTTTTCAGATGGTGCACGTCGTGGAGTTTACACTCAAACGAGTCGTGATGTCGTTGGATTCCGAAAGAAATCGAAAGTAGCTTCGTAGTTTGAGCCAGAAATACACTTTTTTAGATCTAACACCTAAATTTCGGTCGATACTGAGCCCTTTTTTCTCTCTAAAGATTATTTTTTGGCAGTTTTTCAAGCTTTTATTTTGTAGGACAGACAGGAAATGGGGTGAGAGAGGGGGGGGGGGGGTAGACACGCAGCAAAGGGCCGCAGGTCGGAGTCAAACCCACGGACCTTCAGCCTCTTTACACGGGGTGAACGCTCTAACCACTGTTTCACCGCGACACTGAGCTCTTTTTGCATGAAATTTGCATTTAAATTCGCCTTAAATTGTATTAATAAGTATTATTATTAGTTTTTTACACTCACTGCTTTTAATGAAGTGCATTTATATAAAACAAGGATGACACAAACAAAATGGAGTAAAGACAACAAGATGAAACAAGCAAACAACAACAAAAGAACCGCAAAGAAAAACAAAACAAGAAAAATATAGAAACAAAGAAACAGTCCAGAGTAGTTTCATGTACAAAGAAATATATTCAGTTTAATTTCATAGAGGAGGAAAAAAACATAAAGTTTAACGAGCTGATATCAGACTATTGTGACCTTTTAATCAAGGTTCAAAATTATTGTTTATTCCTTTAATAGTTGACGACAAATTGATGATGATTCACTTCTGCAGCTGTAGTTTGCAGCCTGTCTCATCTCACAGGCTCCACTTATCTTTGTTTTCAGGTCCCTGTGACGTCACAATAACTCAATAATCACAAAAAGACACAAAACATCCACAAAAAGACACAAAACAACCACAAAAACACACAAAAAAACACAAAAGACACAAAATAACCACAAAAACACACAAAACAACCACAAAAAGATACAAAAAACAGGAAAAGACACAAAACGACCAAAAAAAGACACAAAACAACCACAAAATCACACAAAAAGACACAAAACAACCACAAAAACACACAAAACAACCACAAAAGAACAAAAAAAGACACAAAACGGACACAAAAAGACACAAAACAACCAAAAAAGACAAAAAAAGACACAAAACAACCACAAAAACACACAAAACAACCACAAAAACACACAAAACAACCACAAAAGAACAAAAAAAGACACAAAACAACCACAAAAAGACACAAAACAACCAAAAAAGACAAAAAAAGACACAAAACAACCACAAAAACACACAAAACAACCACAAAAACACACAAAACAACCACAAAAGAACAAAAAAAGACACAAAACAACCACAAAAAGACACAAAACAACCAAAAAAGACAAAAAAAGACACAAAACAACCACAAAAAGACACAAAACAACCACAAAAGAACAAAAAAAGACACAAAACAACCACAAAAAGACACAAAACAACCAAAAAAGACAAAAAAAGACACAAAACAACCACGAAAAGACACAAAACAACCAAAAAAGACAAAAAAAGACACAAAACAACCACAAAAAGACACAAAACAACCACAAAAACACACAAAACAACCACAAAAGACAAAAAAAGACACAAAACAACCACAAAAAGACACAAAACAACCAGGAAAAAACACAAAACAACCAGGAAAAAACACAAAACAACCAAAAAAGACACAAAATGCTAACCCTAACCCTAACCCTAAGGGCCGCAGGTTGGAGTCAAACCCACGGACCTTCAGACAGGGCGACTGCTCTAACCACTGTTCCACCGCGACACTGAGCTCTTTTTGCAGGAAGTTTGCATTTAAATTTGCCTTAAATTGTATTAATAAGTATAATTACTATAAGTTGTTCTTTTTACTAACTACTTTTAATGAATTTTAATACAATACAACAAGGATGACACAAACAAAATGGAGTAAAGACAACAAGATAAAACAAGCAAACAACAACAAAAGAACCGCAAAGAAAAACAAAACAAAAAAAATATAGAAATAAAGAAACAGTCCACGGAGTAGTTTCATGTACAAAGAAGAATATTCAGTTTAATTTCATAGAGGAGGAAAAAACATAAAGTTTAACGAGCTGATATCAGACTATTGTGACCTTTTAATCGAGGATCAAAATTATTGTTTATTCCTTTAATAGTTGACGATAAATTCACTTCTGCAGCTGTAGTTTGCAGCCTGTCTCATCTCACAGGCTCCACTTATCTTTGTTTTCAGGTCCCTGTGACGTCACAATAACTCAATAATCACTGGTTCTTTTTTGGCCGTTATTTTCATTTTTATTTTTTTATGAACCTTTATTTAAACAGGTCAAATCTCACTGAGACCCAGGGTCTCATTTGCAACAGAGACCTGTTCAGGTCGTCAGCAGCAAAACACAGAGTTAAAGACTGACTGAACACACAGGAGACACAACACACAACACACAACACACAACACACAACACACAACACACAACACAAACAGTAAAATAATACAGCACAGACTGCAAAGGGCAAAGAACAAGTTAAGTACAAGTGCAGACCCCCACAGACCTCTCCACAGCAGTTTGAAGTCCCCTAAAGAAGTAAAGCTGCACCGCCTCAGCCTCTGCCGGAGCTGGTTCCAGGTCGCAGGCGCGGCGTAGGAAAAAGCCTTCTCGCCGAGCTCAGTACGGACTGCAAAGGGCAAGGAACAAGTTAAGTACAAGTTAGGTTATGTACGAGTGCAGACCCCAACAGACTGTCTCAAGCAGCCTTCCTACAGCCTCTGCTGGAGCTGGTTCCAGGTCTCAGACGCAGCTTCAGCCTCTGCTGGAGCTGGTTCCAGGTCTCAGACGCAGCTTCAGCCTCTGCTGGAGCTGGTTCCAGGTCTCAGGAGCAGCTTCAGCCTCTGCTGGAGCTGGTTCCAGGTCTCAGACACAGCTTCAGCCTCTGCTGGAGCTGGTTCCAGGTCTCAGGTGCAGCTTCAGCCTCTGCTGGAGCTGGTTCCAGGTCTCAGACGCAGCTTCAGCCTCTGCTGGAGCTGGTTCCAGGTCTCAGGTGCAGCTTCAGCCTCTGCTGGAGCTGGTTCCAGGTCTCAGGTGCAGCTTCAGCCTCTGCTGGAGCTGGTTCCAGGTCTCAGACGCAGCTTCAGCCTCTGCTGGAGCTGGTTCCAGGTCTCAGACACAGCTTCAGCCTCTGCAGGAGCTGGTTCCAGGTCTCAGACGCAGCTTCAGCCTCTGCTGGAGCTGGTTCCAGGTCTCAGACACAGCTTCAGCCTCTGCTGGAGCTGGTTCCAGGTCTCAGACGCAGCTTCAGCCTCTGCTGGAGCTGGTTCCAGGTCTCAGACACAGCTTCAGCCTCTGCTGGAGCTGGTTCCAGGTCTCAGGTGCAGCTTCAGCCTCTGCTGGAGCTGGTTCCAGGTCTCAGGTGCAGCTTCAGCCTCTGCTGGAGCTGGTTCCAGGTCTCAGGTGCAGCTTCAGCCTCTGCTGGAGCTGGTTCCAGGTCACAGGTGCAGCTTCAGCCTCTGCTGGAGCTGGTTCCAGGTCTCAGACGCAGCTTCAGTCTCTGCTGGAGCTGGTTCCAGGTCTCAGGAGCAGCTTCAGTCTCTGCTGGAGCTGGTTCCAGGTCTCAGGTGCAGCTTCAGCCTCTGCTGGAGCTGGTTCCAGGTCTCAGACGCAGCTTCAGCCTCTGCTGGAGCTGGTTCCAGGTCTCAGACGCAGCTTCAGCCTCTGCTGGAGCTGGTTCCAGGTCTCAGGTGCAGCTTCAGCCTCTGCTGGAGCTGGTTCCAGGTCTCAGGAGCAGCTTCAGCCTCTGCTGGAGCTGGTTCCAGGTCTCAGGTGCAGCTTCAGCCTCTGCTGGAGCTGGTTCCAGGTCTCAGGAGCAGCTTCAGCCTCTGCTGGAGCTGGTTCCAGGTCGCAGGAGCAGCTTCAGCCTCTGCTGGAGCTGGTTCCAGGTCTCAGGTGCAGCTTCAGCCTCTGCCGGAGCTGGTTCCAAAACGTTTTGGACGTCACGTCGCACGTCTAAAGGGGATGCACTTATCAATCACTGACTCCGTGAGCTTTACACTGGGCCCAAGATGACATTATCCTGATTATCATCTAAATATGCTTTACACTCTTAAACTAAAACACACTGGAATCACTTTACATTACATTAGGTTAAGAAACCTAAATTTTTATTGCATTACAGATAAAACACATCTTAAATAAGGTCATCGCGGGTCCAAGCGTCCTCAGGAGGGGGTCTGGAGTCTCCCTTAGAGAGAGGGGGAGAAAACGGCCACGAAAAGACACAAAACAACCACAAAAACACACAAAACAACCACAAAAACACACAAAAAAAACACAAAAGACAGAAAATAACCACAAAAACACACAAAACAACCACAAAAAGGAACAAAACAACCAAAAAAGACAAAAAGACACAAAACAACCACAAAAAGACACAAAACAACCACAAAAAGACACAAAACGGCCACAAAAAGACACAAAACAACCTAAAAATACACAAAATGACACAAAACAACCAGGAAAAGACACAAAAAGGCCACAAAACAACCACAAAAGACACAAAATGATATAAAACGGCCACAAAAAGACACAAAACAACCACAAAAAGACACAAAATGGCCACAAAACAACCACAAAACAACCACAAAAAGACACAAAACGGCCACAAAAAGACACAAAACAACCAGGAAAAGACATAAAAAGACACAAAACAACCAAAAAAACACACAAAACAACCACAAAACACACAAAACAACCACAAAAGGACAAAAAAAAACACAAAACGGACACAAAAAGACACAAAACGGCCACAAAAAGACACAAAACAACCAAAAAAAAGACACAAAACAACCACAAAAGACACAAAATGATATAAAACGGCCACAAAAAGACACAAAACAACCACAAAAAGACACAAAACGGCCACAAAATGACACAAAACAACCACAAAAAGACACAAAAAGACACAAAACGGCCACAAAAAGACACAAAACAACCAGGAAAAGACACAAAAAGACACAAAACAACCACAAAAAGACAAAACAACCACAAAAGGACAAAAAAAGGCACAAAACGGACACAAAAAGACACAAAACGGCCACAAAAGACACAAAAAGACACAAAACGGCCACAAAATGACACAAAACAACCACAAAAAGACACAAAACAACCAAAAAAGACACAAAATGCTAACCCTAACCCTAACCCCAGCCCTAACCCTAACCCTAACCCTAACCCCAGCCCTAACCCTAACCCCAGCCCTAACCCTAACCCCAGCCCTAACCCTAACCCTAACCCTAACCCTAACCCTAACCCCAGCCCTAACCCTAACCCTAACCCTAACCCCAGCCCTAACCCTAACCCTAACCCTAACCCTAACCCTAACCCCAGCCCTAACCCTAACCCTAACCCTAACCCTAACCCTAACCCTAACCCTAACCCTAACCCTAACCCTAACCCC
>NC_139834.1:1970763-1998263 GCF_963691815.1 Echiichthys vipera
ACACTGGGCCCAAGATGATATTATCCTGATTATCATCCAAATATGCTTTAAACTCTTAAACTAAAACACACTTTACTTTACATTTGGTTAAGAAATCCATATTTTTATTGCATTACAGATAAAACACATCTTAAATGAGGTAATCGCGGGTCCAAGCGTCCTCAGGAGGGGGTCTGGAGTCTCCCTTAGAGAGAGGGGGAGAAGTTCAGCATCCGTGAGGAACTCGGAGTAGAGCCGCTGCTCCTTTGCGTTGAAAGGAGCCAGTTGAGGTGGTTCAGGATCATCTGGTAAGGATGAACCCTGGGCGCCTCCCTAGGGAGGTGTTCCAGGCACGTCCAGCTGGGAGGAGGCCTCGGGGAAGACCCAGGACCAGGTGGAGAGATTAGATCTCCACACTGGCCTGGGAACGCCTCAGGATCCCCCAGTTAGAGCTGGTTCATGTGGTGAACCTCTAAAGGACAAATAAAGACACAAAACGGCCACAAAAAGACACAAAAAAAATACCAAAAAAGACACAGAAAAAAAAAAAAAAGACACAAAACGACCACAAAAAAACAACCAAAAAAAGACAAAAAACAACCAAAAAAGACACAAAACAACCAAAAAAGACACAAAACAGCCACAAAATGACAAAAAAAAGACACAAAACGACCACAAAAAGACACAAAAAGACAAAAAACAGCCACAAAAAACAACCAAAAAAGACAAAAAAACAACCGAAAAAAGACACAAAACAACCACAAAAAGACACAAAACGGCCACAAAAAGACACAAAATGTCCAAAAAAAAGGCACAAAATGACCAAAAAAAGACACAAAAAGACACAAAAAGACACAAAACAACCAGGAAAAGACACAAAACAACCACAAAAAGACACCTAACAACCACAAAAAGACACAAAACAACAACAAAAAGACACAAAACAACCAGGAAAAGACACAAAACAACCAAAAAAAGACAAAAAACAACCAAAAAAGACACAAAACAACCAAAAAAGACACAAAACGGCCACAAAATGACAAAAAAAAGACACAAAACGACCACAAAATGACAAAAAAAAGACACAAAACGACCACAAAAAGACACAAAAAGACAAAAAACAGCCACAAAAAACAACCAAAAAAGACAAAAAAACAACCGAAAAAAGACACAAAACAACCACAAAAAGACACCTAACAACCAAAAAAAGACAAAAAACAACCAAAAAGACACAAAACAACCAAAAAAGACACAAAACGGCCACAAAATGACAAAAAAAAGACACAAAACGACCACAAAATGACAAAAAAAAGACACAAAACGACCACAAAAAGACGCAAAGAGACAAAAAACAGCCACAAAAAACAACCAAAAAAGACAAAAAAACAACCGAAAAAAGACACAAAACAACCACAAAAAGACACAAAATGTCCAAAAAAAAGGCACAAAATGACCAAAAAAAGACACAAAAAGACACAAAAAGACACAAAACAACCAGGAAAAGACACAAAACAACCACAAAAAGACACCTAACAACCACAAAAAGACACAAAACAACCACAAAAAGACGCAAAACGACCAAAAAAGACACAAAATGCTAACCCTAACCCTAACCCTAACCCCAGCCCTAACCCTAACCCTAACCCCAGCCCTAACCCTAACCCCAGCCCTAACCCTAACCCTAACCCCAGCCCTAACCCTAACCCTAACCCCAGCCCTAACCCTAACCCTAACCCTAACCCCAGCCCTAACCCTAACCCTAACCCCAGCCCTAACCCTAACCCTAACCCCAGCCCTAACCTTAACCCTAACCCTAACCCCAGCCCTAACCCTAACCCTAACCCTAGCCCTAACCCTAACCCTAGCTCTAACCCTAACCCTAACCCTAACCCTAACCCTAACCCTAGCTCTAACCCTAACCCTAACCCTAACCCTAACCCTAGCCCTTACCCCAGCCCTAACCCTAACCCTAGCCCTAACCCTAACCCTAACCCTAGCTCTAACCCTAACCCTAACCCTAACCCTAACCCTAGCTCTAACCCTAACCCTAACCCTAACCCGAGCTCTAAGCCTAACCCTAACCCTAACCCCAGCCCTAACCCTAACCCTAACCCTAACCCTAACCCTAACCCTAGCTCTAACCCTAACCCCAACCCCTAACCCTAACCCTAGCTCTAACCCTAACCCTAGCTCTAACCCTAACCCTAACCCTAACCCTAGCTCTAACCCTAACCCTAGCTCTAACCCTAACCCTAACCCTAGCTCTAAGCCTAACCCTAACCCTAACCCTAACCCCAGCCCTAACCCTAACCCTAACCCTAACCCTAACCCCAGCCCCAACCCTAACCCTAACCCCAGCCCTAACCCTAACCCCAGCCCCAACCCTAACCCTAACCCTAACCCTAACCCTAACCCTAGCTCTAACCCTAACCCTAGCTCTAACCCTAACCCTAGCTCTAACCCTAACCCTAACCCTAACCCCAGCCCCAACCCTAACCCTAACCCTAACCCTAACCCTAACCCTAACCACAGCCCTAACCCTAACCGTAACCCTAACCCTAGCTCTAACCCTAACCCTAACCCTAACCCTAGCTCTAACCCTAGCTCTAACCCTAGCTCTAACCCTAACCCTAACCCTAACCCTAACCCTAGCCCTAACCCTAACCAGGGTTAAAACAAACACAAAAAACAAACACAAAAAGAAAACAATACGGCCACAAAAAGACGCAAAAAGACCACAAAAAGACCCAAAACAACCACAAAAAGACACAAAAAGACATAAAACAACCACAAAAAGACACAAAACAACCAGGAAAAGACACAAAACAACCACAAAAAGACACAAAACAACCATAAAAGACACAAAACAACCAGGAAAAGACACAAAACAACCACAAAAAGACACAAAACAACCACAAAAAGACACAAAACGGCTACAAAAAGACACAAAACAACCACAAAGACACAAAACAACCACAAAAAGACACAAAACAACCAGGAAAAGAAACAAAAAGACACAAAAAGACACAAAACAACCAGGAAAAGACACAAAAAGACACAAAACAACCAAATAAAGACACAAAACAACCTCAAAAAGACACAAAAAGACACAAAACAACCAGGAAAAGACACAAAAAGACACAAAACGGCCACAAAAAGACACAAAACAACCACAAAGACACAAAACAACCAAATAAAGACACAAAAAGACACAAAACAACCACAAAAAGACACAAAACAACCACAAAAAGACACAAAACAACCAAATAAAGACACAAAACAACCTCAAAAAGACACAAAAAGACACAAAACAACCAAATAAAGACACAAAACAACCAGCAAAAGACACAAAACAACCACAAAACAACCACAAAGACACAAAATAACCAGGAAAAGACACAAAAAGACACAAAACAACCACAAAAAGACACAAAACAACCAGGAAAAGACACAAAAAGACACAAAACAACCAGGAAAAGACACAAAAAGACACAAATCAACCAGGAAAAGACACAAAACAACCACAAAAAGACACAAAACAACCACAAAAAGACACAAAACAACCAGGAAAACACACAAAAAGGCCACAAAACAACCACAAAAGACACAAAAAGACACAAAACAGCCACAAAAAGACACAAAACAACAACAAAAAGACACAAATAGACGCAAAAAGACACAAATCAACCAGGAAAAGACACAAAAAGACACAAAACAACCAAATAAAGAAACAAAACAACCTCAAAAAGACACAAAAAGACACAAAACAACCAGGAAAAGACACAAAAAGACACAAAACGGCCACAAAAAGACACAAAACAACCACAAAAAGACACAAAAAGACACAAAACAACCAAATAAAGACATAAAAAGACACAAAACAAGCACAAAAAGACACAAAACAACCAAATAAAGACAAAAAACAACCAGCAAAAGACACAAAACAACCACAAAAAGACACAAAACAACCAGGAAAAGACACAAAAAGACACAAAACGGCCACAAAAAGACACAAAACAACCACAAAAAGACACAAAAAGACACAAAACAACCAAATAAAGACACAAAACAACCTCAAAAAGACACAAAAAGACACAAAACAACCAAATAAAGACAAAAAACAACCAGCAAAAGACACAAAACAACCACAAAAAGACACAAAACAACCAGGAAAAGACACAAAAAGACACAAAACAACCAGGAAAAGACACAAAAAGACACAAATCAACCAGGAAAAGACACAAAACAACCACAAAAAGACACAAAACAACCACAAAAAGACACAAAACAACCACAAAAGACACAAAAAGACACAAAACGGCCACAAAAAGACACAAAACAACAACAAAAAGACACAAATAGACACAAAACAACCACGAAAAGACACAAAATAACACAAAAAGACACAAAACGGCCACAATATGACACAAAAGGACACAAAACAACCAAAAAAGACACAAAACGGCCACGAAAAGACACAAAACAACCACAAAAAGACACAAAAAGACACAAAACAACTACAAAAAGACACAAAACAACCACAAAAAGACACAAAAAGACACAAAACAACCAAATAAAGACACAAAAAGACACAAAACAACCACAAAAAGACACAAAAAGACACAAAACAACCTCAAAAAGACACAAAAAGACACAAAACAACCAAATAAAGACACAAAAAGACACAAAAAGACACAAAACAACCAGGAAAAGACACAAAAAGACACAAAACGACACAAAACAACCACAAAACGACACAAAACAACCACAAAGACACAAAACAACCACAAAAAGACACAAAACAACCACAAATCAACCAGGAAAAGACACAAAAAGACACAAAAAGACACAAAACAACCACAAAAAGACACAAAACGGCCACAAAAGACACAAAACAACAACAAAAAGACACAAAACAACCACAAAAAGACACAAAAAGACACAAATCAACCACGAAAAGACACAAAATAACACAAAAAGACACAAAACGGCCACAAAATGACACAAAAGGACACAAAACAACCAAAAAAGACACAAAACGGCCACGAAAAGACACAAAACGGCCACAAAATGACACAAAAGGACACAAAACAACCAAATAAAGACACAAAACAACCACAAAAAGACACAAAAAGACACAAAACAACCACAAAAAGACACAAAACAACCAGGAAAACACACAAAAAGGCCACAAAACAACCACAAAAGACACAAAAAGACACAAAACAGCCACAAAAAGACACAAAACAACAACAAAAAGACACAAATAGACGCAAAAAGACACAAATCAACCAGGAAAAGACACAAAAAGACACAAAACAACCAAATAAAGAAACAAAACAACCTCAAAAAGACACAAAAAGACACAAAACAACCAGGAAAAGACACAAAAAGACACAAAACGGCCACAAAAAGACACAAAACAACCACAAAAAGACACAAAAAGACACAAAACAACCAAATAAAGACACAAAACAACCTCAAAAAGACACAAAAAGACACAAAACAACCAAATAAAGACACAAAACAACCAGCAAAAGACACAAAACAACCAGGAAAAAACACAAAAAGACACAAAACAACCAGGAAAAGACACAAAAAGACACAAATCAACCAGGAAAAGACACAAAACAACCACAAAAAGACACAAAACAACCACAAAAAGACACAAAACAACCACAAAAGACACAAAAAGACACAAAACAACAACAAAAAGACACAAATAGACACAAAACAACCACAAAAAGACACAAAACAACAACAAAAAGACACAAATAGACACAAAACAACCACGAAAAGACACAAAATAACACAAAAAGACACAAAACAACCAAAAAAGACACAAAACGGCCACGAAAAGACACAAAACAACCACAAAAAGACACAAAAAGACACAAAACAACTACAAAAAGACACAAAACAACCACAAAAAGACACAAAAAGACACAAAACAACCAAATAAAGACACAAAAAGACACAAAACAACCACAAAAAGACACAAAAAGACACAAAACAACCTCAAAAAGACACAAAAAGACACAAAACAACCAAATAAAGACACAAAAAGACACAAAAAGACACAAAACAACCAGGAAAAGACACAAAAAGACACAAATCAACCAGGAAAAGACACAAAACAACCACAAAAAGACACAAAACAACCACAAAAAGACACAAAACAACCACAAAAGACACAAAAAGACACAAAACGGCCACAAAAAGACACAAAACAACAACAAAAAGACACAAATAGACACAAAACAACCACGAAAAGACACAAAATAACACAAAAAGACACAAAACGGCCACAATATGACACAAAAGGACACAAAACAACCAAAAAAGACACAAAACGGCCACGAAAAGACACAAAACAACCACAAAAAGACACAAAAAGACACAAAACAACTACAAAAAGACACAAAACAACCACAAAAAGACACAAAAAGACACAAAACAACCACAAAAAGACACAAAAAGACACAAAACAACCACAAAAAGACACAAAAAGACACAAAACAACCTCAAAAAGACACAAAAAGACACAAAACAACCAAATAAAGACACAAAAAGACACAAAAAGACACAAAACAACCAGGAAAAGACACAAAAAGACACAAAACGACACAAAACAACCACAAAACGACACAAAACAACCACAAAGACACAAAACAACCACAAAAAGACACAAAACAACCACAAATCAACCAGGAAAAGACACAAAAAGACACAAAAAGACACAAAACAACCACAAAAAGACACAAAACGGCCACAAAAGACACAAAACAACAACAAAAAGACACAAAACAACCACAAAAAGACACAAAAAGACACAAATCAACCACGAAAAGACACAAAATAACACAAAAAGACACAAAACGGCCACAAAATGACACAAAAGGACACAAAACAACCAAAAAAGACACAAAACGGCCACGAAAAGACACAAAACGGCCACAAAATGACACAAAAGGACACAAAACAACCAAATAAAGACACAAAACAACCACAAAAAGACACAAAAAGACACAAAACAACCACAAAAAGACACAAAACAACCAGGAAAACACACAAAAAGGCCACAAAACAACCACAAAAGACACAAAAAGACACAAAACAGCCACAAAAAGACACAAAACAACAACAAAAAGACACAAATAGACGCAAAAAGACACAAATCAACCAGGAAAAGACACAAAAAGACACAAAACAACCAAATAAAGAAACAAAACAACCTCAAAAAGACACAAAAAGACACAAAACAACCAGGAAAAGACACAAAAAGACACAAAACGGCCACAAAAAGACACAAAACAACCACAAAAAGACACAAAAAGACACAAAACAACCAAATAAAGACACAAAACAACCTCAAAAAGACACAAAAAGACACAAAACAACCAAATAAAGACACAAAACAACCAGCAAAAGACACAAAACAACCAGGAAAAAACACAAAAAGACACAAAACAACCAGGAAAAGACACAAAAAGACACAAATCAACCAGGAAAAGACACAAAACAACCACAAAAAGACACAAAACAACCACAAAAAGACACAAAACAACCACAAAAGACACAAAAAGACACAAAACAACAACAAAAAGACACAAATAGACACAAAACAACCACAAAAAGACACAAAACAACAACAAAAAGACACAAATAGACACAAAACAACCACGAAAAGACACAAAATAACACAAAAAGACACAAAACAACCAAAAAAGACACAAAACGGCCACGAAAAGACACAAAACAACCACAAAAAGACACAAAAAGACACAAAACAACTACAAAAAGACACAAAACAACCACAAAAAGACACAAAAAGACACAAAACAACCAAATAAAGACACAAAAAGACACAAAACAACCACAAAAAGACACAAAAAGACACAAAACAACCTCAAAAAGACACAAAAAGACACAAAACAACCAAATAAAGACACAAAAAGACACAAAAAGACACAAAACAACCAGGAAAAGACACAAAAAGACACAAAACGACACAAAACAACCACAAAACGACACAAAACAACCACAAATCAACCAGGAAAAGACACAAAAAGACACAAAAAGACACAAAACAACCACAAAAAGACACAAAACGGCCACAAAAGACACAAAACAACAACAAAAAGACACAAAACAACCACAAAAAAGACACAAAAAGACACAAATCAACCACGAAAAGACACAAAATAACACAAAAAGACACAAAACGGCCACAAAATGACACAAAAGGACACAAAACAACCAAAAAAGACACAAAACGGCCACGAAAAGACACAAAACGGCCACAAAATGACACAAAAGGACACAAAACAACCAAATAAAGACACAAAACAACCACAAAAAGACACAAAAAGACACAAAACAACCACAAAAAGACACAAAACAACCAGGAAAACACACAAAAAGGCCACAAAACAACCACAAAAGACACAAAAAGACACAAAACAGCCACAAAAAGACACAAAACAACAACAAAAAGACACAAAAAGACACAAAACGGCCACGAAAAGAACAAAAAAGACACAAAAATACACAAAAACACACAAAACGACACACGCGGGGTCAGAGGTCAGAGGTCAGAGGTCGGAGGTGACCCGTGGCTACAACCACAAGGCGGTCAATCTAGGTCATTTCTCTCTCTCTCCGCCCCCCCCCCCCCCCCTCTCTCTCTCTCCATCTCTCTCTCTCTCCTCTCCATCTCTCTCTCTCTCTCTCTCTCTCATCTCTCTCTCTCTCTCTCTCTCTCTCTTCTCGTCTCTCTCTCTCTCTCTCTCTCTCTCTCTCTCTCTCTCTCTCTCTCTCTCTCTTCTCTCTCTCTCTCTCTCTCTCTCTCTCTCTCTCTCTCTCTCTCTCTCTCTCTCTCTCTCTCTCTCTCTCTCTCTGTGTCCACCTCTCTCTCTCTGTCTCTCTCTCCGTCCCCCTCTCTCTCTCTCTCTCTCTCTCTCCGTCCCCCTCTCTCTCCGTCCCCCCCTCTCTCTCTCTCCATCTCTCTCTCTCCCCCTCTCTCTCTCCAGTTGTCCGTCTAGTTGATTCTCTCTAATCCGCGGTAACTCCGCGTGAAGCCTAAACACTGACTCACACACCCGTAATATAACCCTGTGGACCTGCAGTTCACTCATAAACACACCACACACACACACACACACACTCACTTCTCTAACCCTGTAACCATCGTCTCACACACACACACACACACACACACACACACACACACACACACACACACACACACACACACACACACACACACACACACACACACACACACACACACACACACACACACACACACACACACACACACACACACACACACACACACACACACACACCTTTACACGCAAACACAACGTTGGAGCAGATCAGAGCTCACTTTAGTGTTTTTACCTTTACACGCAAACACAACGCTGGAGCAGATCAGAGCTCACTTTAGTGTTTTTACCTTTACACGCAAACACAACGCTGGAGCAGATCAGAGCTCACTTTAGTGTTCTTACCTTTACACGCAAACACAACGCTGGAGCAGGTCAGAGCTCACTTTAGTGTTTTTACCTTTACACGCAAACACAACGCTGGAGCAGATCACAGCTCACTTTAGTGTTTTTAGATAGTTGTGATAATGTATCATAATACATGTAATACACACACACACACACACATTCTCTCTCTCTCACACACACACACACACACACACACACACACACACACACACACACACACACACACACACACATTCTCACACACAGCTACTACACAGTGTTAATACCACTGTAATACTGTTTAAACCCTCTACATGTGAGCCAGACTTCACACTCACACACCTGTCATACTACACACACACAAACACAGGGACAGACAGACACACACACACACACACACACACACACACACACACACACACACACACACACACACATCATACTGTGTGTTCCAGAACAATGGGCTATGAATTTATTTTGAACAACAGAGAGGCGCCAAGGGAGCCCTGAGCTAGTCCGTTCAATCCCCCTGCTGTCACTCTGAATGACACAAATGCTACACACACACGCACACACACACACACACACACACGGACACACACACGCACACACACGCACACACTCACACAAACACACACACACACACGGGGGCTGCAACAGATTTGCGAACAACCTGTTGAAAACTACTAAACATCTTTTCAACATTTCAGTATTTGAGTCGGTATCTCGAGGGCGACACGGTGGGTGTGGTGGTTAGCACTGTCGCCTCACAGCGAGAGGGTTCCTGGTTTGAATCCCGGCTGTGGCCCTTCTGTGTGGAGTTAGTATGTTGTCCCCGTGTCTGCGTGGGTGTTCGGTTCATTGATGACTCTAAATCACCCGTAGGTGTGAATGGTCGTCTCTATGTGTCCTGTGATAGACTGGCGTCCTGTCCAGGGTGGACCCCGCCTCACGCCCGACGTCAGCTGGGTTTGGCTCCAGCCCCCCGCGACCCCGACCCGCGGTTGAAGATGAATGAATGATCTCTCAGCTTCCTGTGTCCGTGGACACAGGAAGAAGAATGGACGGCCGACGGGGAAAATGGCGCCCATTCATCCCTTTGGAAAGCTGCTTGGTGGCGCAGGCTCCTTTAAGGCCGTCGCTATTTTTGGTTCTAGTGAACGTGGGAGGACTTACCTGACGGACGGTCAGGGAACAGGACGAGGAAACAGGAACGAGGAAACGACGGACGATCAGGGAACAGGACGAGGAAGCAGGAACGAGGAAACGACGGACGATCAGAGAACAGGACGAGGAAACGACGGACGATCAGGGAACAGGACGAGGAAACGACTGACGATCAGGGAACAGGACGAGGAAACGACGGACGATCAGGGAACAGGACGAGGAAACGACGAACGATCAGGGAAGAGGACGAGGAAACGACGGACGATCAGGGAACAGGACAAGGAAACGAAGGACGTCGGGGAACAGGACGAGGAAACGACGGACGATCAGGGAACAGGAACGAGGAAACGACGGACGATCAGGGAACAGGAACAAGGAAACGACGGACGTCAGGGAACAGGACGAGGAAACGACGGACGATCAGGGAACAGGACGGGGAAACAGGAACGAGGAAACGACTGACGATCAGGGAACAGGACGAGGAAACGACGGACGATCAGGGAACAGGATGAGGAAACGACGGACGTCAGGGAACAGGACGAGGAAACAGGAACGAGGAAACGACTGACGATCAGGAAACAGGACGAGGAAACGACGGACGATCAGGGAACAGGACGAGGAAACGACGGACGATCAGGGAACAGGATGAGGAAACGACGGACGTCAGGGAACAGGACGAGGAAACAGGAACGAGGAAACGACGGACGATCAGGGAACAGGACGAGGAAACGACGGACGATCAGGGAACAGGACGAGGAAACGACGGACGTCAGGGAACAGGACGAGGAAACAGGAACGAGGAAACGACGGACGATCAGGGAACAGGACGAGGAAACGACGGACGTCAGGGAACAGGACGAGGAAACAGGAACGAGGAAACAGGAACGAGGATCGACGGACGATCAGGGAACAGGACAAGGAAACGACGGACGATCAGGGAACAGGACGAGGAAACGACGGACGTCAGGGAACAGGACGAGGAAACGACGGACGATCAGGGAACAGGACGAGGAAACAGAAGATAATTATGAGCCTTTTGATTGGTATCTGAAAAAACAGTCCGTAAGTGACCCCCCCTTCCCCGCGTGTATGGGAGTGAATGGGCGCCACACCAACAGGCGAGTGTTGCAGTACTGCGCTCGGCCACTGAGCCCACGGTGGCGTACGGCGAGAGCGCGTGTGAAGGGGACCTGAGCGTTTCACGCAGAGGAGCTGCAGCAATGACAGAAATGTGTGTTTTAAACCATGTGAACCTGCTGCAGCTGACCTAAACACATAAATATAACCCCGAACAGAAGCATGAGAGCGTTTAAACGTCATGACCACAAGCCTGTGGTCACGACTGACACACACCGCTGAGGAGGCTGCAGCAGAAACCACCACAAGGGCATTGTGGGTAAAAGGAACAACAAAGTAAATAGTGTAAGTTCAGCCTCGTCGGGTGATTCTCTGTGTGTGTGTGTGTGTGTGTGTGTGTGTGTGTGTGTGTGTGTGTGTGTGTGTGTGTGTGACTGAAGCTGAACGAGTGAAGCAGCTGCTGCGACAGAGAACAGCTGGACCTGCTGAACATACCAGCGAGGCTCCACAGCAAAGCTCCGCAATCCTACTGTAGGCTACGCACACACACACACACGCACGCACGCACACACACACACACACACACGCACACTATGACATCACCTGTTCTATTGTAAACATGTTTGTGACCGATGCATTAAATCCTCAGGTGGTCAAACATATACATAACGTTAAATCACACACACACACACAAGCACACACACACACGCAAAGATCTTATTAATGGAATTCCATTGCTAGGCAACAGCCCTGGTCCTTGTTAACTTCCTGTCAGCTGATGCCATTCACATTCACTTCCACAGGAATCAAACTTGGACACATTTAGAAAGTTTGAAAACATTACTCTGACTTTTCTTGACTTTTTTTTCAACAAACTATGCCGTGAATGTTTCAGGGCGCACTCCCACTGTGCCTCCGTACCGTTCCCGAGCACGTGTCACGGCTAAAGTCTGGTTCCTTTGACCAGTGTGAGTGCAACCGTACCACGTCTAGGAGCGGCACGCTTGCCGTCCACGGCCCGTTTGGGAGAGGTGGGCTTTAGTAAAGCACGTTTGCACGTGTACGAGCACGAGCGTGCGCACGTGTACGAGCACGAGGCCTACTGCGGTTCTGAGGTCATTTCCTGTGCGCCTGTTGGGACGTAGAAAAAAGAAGGAGGGCCCATGCGCGGACATTTCAAACAATGGCGGTGAAAGGTTCACGTTGGTGTGATGCGGAGGTGGAGTGTTTACTGCAGATTTGGTCGATGAAAAGATTCAAAAACAGTCGACAAGACGCACAAAAACTCCGAGGTCTACGGAAAGATCTGCAAACAAAGCCACGCATCGCCATGACGTCATCAATGCGTGTGACGTGTTACGGCGTGATGACGTATAGGCAGCAAGAAGCATTCTCCGAGGCCCAGGTAGTGTGAGTACAAACGGGCCTGGAGGGGGGGACAAGGACCCTAAAGCACGGGGCACGGGACGGAGGCACAGTGGGAGGGCGCCCTCAGAAGCACCTTTGACTGACTCACACGACAGAAAACACGGCTCTCGTTCTTCATGGTAAATATTTTATTCTTTGAAGATGCGGCGTCTCCATGACACCGTCCTCCTCCTCCCCGTGCGTCCGTCCGTCCTCTAACCTATAATCCAGTGTGTGTACTGAGCTACTGACAGTGTTCAGAGCAAACACGAGCTGCTCTCTGCATAAATATTAACTATTAAACCATCACGTGTATAATCCCCATTTTTACAGTTACACAAACAAACACAAAGACGTCACTGTGCTGATGCTGTCGTCGGCACATGGACGCTGCACGCCAGTCTCAGTTCACGTTAACTTAAAGCGACTAAAGTGAGTTGACGCCTCGTTACTCTGGATCCAAACGGTCCGAGTCTCAGATCCTCCGTCCAGATTTCCAAAGTTCCTACGTCTCTGTCCGGGGGTCGTATTTACCAAGCGTCTTAGAAGAACTCAGAGTGCTCAGAGTTGACTAACGGCAGTAAGGGCCGTTATCGTTTCCATGACGATTCTGCCAACTGATGGTTGTGAGGGCCCCGAATCGTCAGCGTCACACTGTTGCATTTTCCCAGTGGCGAGATATCGAAGCCTTGTGATGACCTTTAGCTCTGCTGCGTGATGTTGCTGATGAGATGACGCCCGCTCCGTCTAAACCAGGGGTCTGCAACCCGCGGCTCCGGGGCCGCACGCGGCTCTTCAGCCCCTTTTTTGCACAGTGGACGGGGGGAAGACATTTGATCATGGAGGTCACATCCTAGGTCTACGGCCCGGCGTCTCGCCCTGCAGGGGGCTGATGTTGACTTGGTGACCCGCACTGATGCTGGATGAACCCCCCCAAAAAAAAACATTAGCTTAGGAAAATCCTGTTGCGTGGATGTTTAAGTTTGCTTTTCACACGATGGTTTCTCACCTGTGTGCTTGATTTGTGGTGAGAAATTAGCAAACAACCACAGTTTCAGGACAGGTAACAAAGGCAGGTAACAGTAACTTTATATAAACCTTTATAAGCTGTGACATCAAATCTGTTTTGCGGCTCCAGACAAATGTGATCCGGTGGAAGAGGGGGGGCACAGTAAAGGTTGCAGAGCCCTGGCCTACACGATACGGTTTAAACAGCTGCTCATCATCAAACAAAGCCAGGACGTCCTCCCGCTCCCTGAACGTCCGTGCACGTCTCTCTTCGCCTCAGTGCCGCCCCCTGCTGGCGACCCCTGACCCCTGAGGATGGACCCCTCTGGAGGTCTCTTAAATATCCTGGAGAGTAGGAGCGAAGCTTAGACTTAAGGAAGGTGATAAATAGCTTTTATTCTTGATGTTTTAGAGTTTGAGACTAAATTTAGCAAATTCTCCGGACTGTGAAGTGTAAAATGAAACTTTAAGACGCTTGATAAACACGGCCCCAGGTTTCCAAAGTTCTAACGTTGTGCAGAAAATCTTTTGCAATGTTTACTCTAAACCAAGGGGGGGTGGCGGGGCGTCCGGTCCTGGAGGGCCCCTGTCCTGCAGGTTTCAGGTTCCTCTCTGCTCTAACACACCTGAGTCTGATGCTCTGCTCGTTATTCAGCAGCTGAAGCTCGTCACAGTTTGATCATTGATTTTAAAGTTCTTCTACTAGTTTTTAAGTGTCTTAACGGCCCGGGCGACTAGAGGGCTCTGCACCTTGGTGCGGAGGCTCCTGTCTGCCCGGGTTGGGGGGGTCTCTGGTGGTGCTCCCTGTGACCTTGGACTGGGATCTCTCCCGGTGTGGTCGCCCCCCCCAAAGGGAGCTTCCTCTAGCCTCCTCTGTACATCAGGTCTCGCTGCCCGGCCATGTCTCTGTAGTGACAGCTAGTGTTTGTGTAGGTGTGAGTGTGTGTGTCTGTGTGTGTGTCAGCATGGCTATGTGTGTGTGTGTGTGTGTGTGTGTGTGTGTATGAACGTATATATATGTGTGTGTGTCTCTGTGCATGACTGTGGGTTCTTTTCACTTTCTTCTCCTGATTCTATTTGATGTTTCTCTTTTTCTGTACGTCTCTGTAACTCGGCACTTTGCGGAACTTTCTGTATGAAAAGCGACGTATAAATAAATAAAGGTTGATTTGATTTGATTGTCAGACTCAGGTGTGTGAGGGCAGGGAGGAACCTAACACATGCAGGACAGGGGCTCTCCAGGACCGGACGCCCCCCCCCCCCGCTCTAAACCTAAATTACACCAGTTAAATTACAACTGTGAGTATTTGTTGGTAAACTGTTACGGACTCTAGCGTCAGTCATTTCCAGGTGGATCTCATGAAACACATGGTCTGACACCAAGAGCTGCTTCTTTAAACATGAGTGTATCGCAGACACGTGTCTCTGTCTGTGACACACGCATCCGTTGTATGATTCATTAGCTAAAGTCTAGTGTTTGTGTGTATGATGACCACAGCCCATCAGTCCAGCTGTGCGGTTCACAGAGGCGGATCCTCTAATGAGCATCCATGCGTTTAATGTCTGATCCTCCGCAGTCTCTCTCTCCCTCTCTCTCTCTCTCTCTCTCTCTCTCTCTCTCTCTAGGTTTTGTACATCTGGTGGTTTCCTCCCGCGGCGCTCGGAGGCAGCGCGCCGCTAGCTCCTGCCTGGACGTCAACGAACCCCATCCTCTGTCTCCTCTTCCTCTGCTCCGTCATCTATGGGAACACAGGAGGGACAATAAGTTGGTTTAGTTTCAAGATCACTGCACACCTACATAAACCTGATGCACGTTTTCGTATGCGTGTAAATACCTGCTCCTTCAGCTCCGTCAGCTGAGTCGTCAGCGTCATCACCACCTTCATCGTGGCTCCCAGTTTGTCCTGTAGCATCCTCATCTCGTTCTGCTCCCCGTCACCGTCGGTTACCACCAGAGACATCGCCTGCATCCGTGGAAACCAGTCCAAGTTGTTGCCCTGAAACAAAAGGTGTGTTAGTGACATCACATCACACCACATCACGTCCGCGTGCTCTGGATCCTCCGGTTCTTTAGCTCGGGTCTTACCTTGATCATGTGAGCCACGTAGCTCTCGGGTCCGGTGTAGTCCGTCTTGTTCTTCTCGCGCACCAGGACGATGAAGTACAGGTAGTTCCAGATGTTGTGCTCCAGTTTGATGTGTTCTTCAAACGACACGGTCTTATTGTCAAACTTATCTCTCTCCAAACCTGCAGCAACACAAAACCGGAGGGGGGCAGTTTAAAATCATCTCATCTTCAGCCTCTGATCCGGGGTCAGGTCTCGGGGGCAGCAGCTCCAGCAGGGGACCCCAAACTTCCCTTTCCCGGGCCACATTAACCAGCTCTAACTGGGGGATCCTGAGGCGTTCCCAGGCCAGTGTGGAGATCTAATCTCTCCACCTGGTCCTGGGTCTTCCCCGAGGCCTCCTCCCAGCTGGACGTGCCTGGAACACCTCCCTAGGGAGGCGCCCAGGGTTCATCCTTACCAGATGATCCTGAACCACCTCAACTGTCTGGAGCGTCTTTGTTTAATTAATCATTTTGTTCACTTTGTATTTGTTTAGTCCTCCTGTACGGAGCGCTTTTATTTTGTACTTTTGGCCTTTTTCTGACGACTTTGGTTTTCTTCCTCCTGTGCGGAGTGATTTTTTTTGTTTGTGGCTTTTTCCCTGCGCCACGTTCTTGTCGCCAAGATAATAAATACAGTGTTGATCCGCAAACCTCCGCATCTGAGTCCTCTTTCCTGCCAGGGCCTGACAATTTCCATCATTTGGTCACACTTTGAAATCTTGTTCTTGGACTAAAGTTCTTAATAAAATGAGAAAATATTTCAAAAAAGTGTAGAAAATAGGCTTTTCAATGTGGTTATGTCATATAGTCGATTTATTCATTCATTAAATTACCAGAAAATACGTTTTACCCTGAGATATACGGGTGTTGGGATAAAAGATGTTGGACAAATCTCTGCTCTCTAAAGCCACCAGACTCCATTGACAGAAGCAGTGATTTTACCTCTGTTGCTGTTCTACGGCTGCCTCCAGCGGTTTGTTAGGGCGCCCTCCCACTGTGCCTCCGTCCCCGTGCTTTAGGGTCCTTGTCCCCCCCCTCCAGGCCCGTTTGTACTCACACTACCTGGGCCTCGGAGAATGCTTCTTGCTGCCTATACGTCATCACGCCGTAACACGTCACACGCATTGATGACGTCATGGCGATGCGTGGCTTTGTTTCCAGATCTTTCCGTAGACCTCGGAGTTTTTGTGCGTCTTGTCGACTGTTTTTGAATCTTTTCATCGACCAAATCTGCAGTAAACACTCCACCTCCGCATCACACCAACGTGAACCTTTCACCGCCATTGTTTGAAATGTCCGCGCATGGTCCCTCCTTCTTTTTTCTACGTCCCAACAGGCGCACAGGAAATGACCTCAGAACCGCCGTAGGCCTCGTGCTCGTACACGTGCGCACGCTCGTGCTCGTACATGTGCAAACGTGCTTTACTAAAGACCACCTCTCTCAGACGGGCCGTGGACGGCAAGCGTGCCGCTCCTAGACGTGGTACGGTTGCACTCACACTGGTCAAAGGAACCAGACTTCAGCCGTGACACGTGCTCGGGCACGGTACGGAGTCACAGTGGGAGTGCGCTCATAGTTGTAGTTGTAGTAGTTGTTTGTACCACCAACCACAACCACACCTTTAAACACCTGAACCGTGACTTTAAGAACCCGACGCGTGTTTGTGTTTTCCACTCACCGCAGATGAAACACGTCGTCTTCAGAATCTCCTCCTTCTTCTGTTTCTCGCTCCTCAGGTCGGCGAACGTGTCGATGATGACGCCGAAGATCAAGTTCAGGACGATGATGATGACGATGAAGTAGAAGAGCAGGTCGTACACCACCCGGGCCGGGAACAACGGCTCCTACACACACACACGCACACACACGCACACACACACACACACACGCACGCACGCACACACGCATATACACACACACACACACACAAACAGACACACACACACACACACACACACACACACACGCACGCACACACACACACACACACACACACACACGCACAGACACGCACGCACAGACACACACACACAGACACAGACACACACACACACACACACACACACACACACACAGTCACACATCCACACACACACACAGACACACACACACACACACACACACAGCCAAAGACACACACACACACGCACACACACACAGACACGCACGCACAGACACACACACACAGACACAGACACACACAGACACACACACACAGACACACACACGCACACACACACAGACACACACACATACGCACGCATACACACACACACACACACACACACAGACACACACACACACACACACACACACACACACACATACACACACACACAGTCACACATCCACACACACACACACACACACACACACACACACACACACACACACACACACACACACACACACACACAGTCACACATCCACACACACACACAGACACACACACACACACACACACACACACACACACACACACACAGACAAAGACACACACACACACACACACACACACACACACACACACACACAGACACAGTCACACATCCACACACACACACACACACACACACACACACACACACACACACACGTATAAACCTTTAATTAGTACATTTAAGTTGCAGCAACTGTCTTTTTTAACACAACTGTTAAAAAACAGAAAAGCGTTGTTTACGTTCTTGGACGGCTTTCGGAGCACGTCTCCGACTCCTCCTCCGTTCCTCAGCCCGTGGTTCAACACGGTGACGATGCACATCAGCAGCGTGTCGCACGCTCGCTCCGTGCTCGGCTCCTCTTCTGAAACACACGACAACAACAGGCGGCGTCACTGCGCCTCAATGATACTCAAGCGTTTAGATCGTCTCCTGACTAAACTCACGGACTCTCACCTTCCTCCTCAGGGACAGCGGCGGCGGCGGCGGCGCTCTCTGCGGTGCAGCTGACGCCGTCTGCCGAACACGAATTGAGGAAATCCTGGGAAGCTTCGCTCTGGTGAGGAGCTGAACACACAAACAACACAGGGCGACGTATTAGAAGAGGGTACAGAGTTTGTTTGGTCGTCAGTGATGTCATAAAGGCGCCGCGTTACCTGCAGCGATCTGCGCCAGCGGGTCGACCTCCATGATGAAGTCCTCCTTCAGGCAGAGGAAGCCAACGATGGAGAAGAGGTAGACGAGGATGAGAGCGAGCAGCGCCGTCAGCAGGATGGAGCGGCCGTTACGAGTGACGCTCTTGATCACGTTGAACAGAGTCTCCTCCCGGTAGATGAGGTCGAACAGCTGCACGGAGACGAACATTCAGAGAGTGTGTGCGGCTGTGTGTGTGTCTGTGTGTGTGTGTGTGTGTGTGTGTCTGTGTGTGTGTGTGTCACGTGTTTACCAGGATGCTGTAGAAGAGCTCGTGGACGAACAGTCCCAGTGTGGAGGTGAGGACGTACGCCAGGTGGTAGATGAACTCCACATCCATCACCATGGCTTTGTATCCCATGATAAACGTCCCGTTGTTGCCCACGAAGCTCACGACAAACACCACCTTATTGATCAGCTGGAGGGGAAACAGGAACACACACACACTTTAGTTGTATCTGGTGAGTGTGCCCAGGTGCACGATGGGTAACGCGCTGTCACTCACGTTGAGCGAGCCCAGCAGGATGAGCGTGTTGCCGATGCCCAGGTGGTAGATGGAGCGCAGGATGAGAGCGATGGTGAGAGGCTGCAAGCCGTAACGCTGGGAGAACAAGCCCAACACGGAGAGACCGGTCAGGACCCAGAACAGCATCAACAACAGGGAGTCATCGATCGCCCCCGCTGGGAGAGAGAGAGAGAGAGAGAGAGAGAGAGAGAGAGGGGGAAAGAGAGAGAGAGAGAGAATGACTACAGTACGTGCAGCAGTGCTAAGAGTACACTCAGCAGTGCTAACGGTATGTGCAGCAGTGCTAACAGTACGTGCAGCAGTGCTAACAGTGCGTGCAGCAGTGCTAAGAGTACGCGCAGCAGTGCTAACAGTACGTGCAGCAGTGCTAACAGTGCGTGCAGCAGTGCTAACAGCACGTGCAGCAGTACTAAGAGTACGTGCAGCAGTGCTAACAGTACGCGCAGCAGTGCTAACAGCGCTCGCAGCAGTGCTAACAGCGCGTGCAGCAGTGCTAACAGTACGTGCAGCAGTACTAACAGTACGGCAGCAGTGCTAACAGTACGTGCAGCAGTGCTAACAGCCTGTGCAGCAGTGCTAACAGTACGTGCAGCAGTACTAACAGTACGTGCAGCAGTGCTAACAGTATGTGCAGCAGTGCTAACAGTATGTGCAGCAGTGCTAACAGTACATGCAGCAGTGCTAACAGTACGTTCAGCAGTGCTAACAGCACGTTCAGCAGTGCTAACAGTACGCGCAGCAGTGCTAACAGTACGTGCAGCAGTGCTAAGAGCACGTGCAGCAGTGCTAACAGTACGTGCAGCAGTGCTAACAGTACGCGCAGCAGTACCTTGTCCTGAGGCGTACGGGTAGAAGAAGGCGATGATGAGGTTGATGAAGACGGCGAGGTTGAAGGAGATGGTTCCCCACAGAGACATCCTCCTGGAGAACCAGTACAACACCGGCATACCTGAGAGACACACACACACACACACACACAATAAAGTCAGATAATAGTGTTTTTCAGTGGTGAAAGAAACACTCTTTTACTCGCTGTCTGCAGCTGTTGTCGACACAAAGATCTGCCAGTAGACAATTGTGTGTGTGTGCGTGTGTGTGTGTGTGTGTGTGTGTGCTCGCGTGCGCTCACTCCTCAGCTTCTTCTGCCACTCCATCTCTCCGTGGAGGAAAGAGGTTTGTTCGAAGAAGTGCGTGACCTTTGACCCCTGCTCGTCCTGCTCCGTGGTGTTGAACACTCGGATCTTTGACTCCTCCGTCAGAAACTCACAGATGGGATGAACCGGGAACACGATCTGCTCCATGCTGCGGTCGTCACGGACGATCTGGAGAGGCCGACGTACACGTTACATTATATAAACTTTAGTGGTGTGAGTCCCAATGCTACCTTCATCCGTGCTGTAGTCATAGAAACAGAGCTGGATAGACAGGACATTGAGCTGTTTGCCGTGGTCATTTGACCGATACAAAACAAACTGGCAATTGGAGCAGCACCAGTAGTAGTATTAGCAGTAGCATTAGCAGTAGCAGCTGTAGTAGTACCTCTATCTGTGAAGTGAGCTGGTCGTAGTACTCCAGTGGGTCCTGTTCCACTACAGCAGCTGGAGCGGTGGACTTCAACATCTGGGACAGAGGACGGTTGTTCAGGTTCAGCTGCAGACAGAAGAACACAAACAGCATCGTTATGTGAGTACTGCTACGGTAGTCCTACAGTACTCCTACATTACTGCCACAGTACTGCTACAGTACTGCTTAAGCACTGCTACAGTACTTATTCAGTACTCCTACAGTACTTCTACAGTACTCCTACAGTACTGTAGAAGTACTGTAGGAGTACTGCTACAGTGCTGCTACAGTACTCCTACAGTACTGCTACTGTACTGCTATAGTACTACATCAGTACTGCTATAGTACTGCTATAGTACTGCTATAGTACTCCTACAGTACTGCCTCAGTACTCCTACAGTACTGCTATAGTACTGCTACAGTGCTGCCTCAGTACTCCTACAGTACTCCTACAGTACTGCTACAGTACTCCTACAGTACTCCTACAGTACTCCTACAGTACTGCTATGGTAATACTTCAGTACTGCTACAGTACTGCTACAGCACTGCTATAGTACTGCTATAGTGCTGCTACAGTACTACATCAGTACTGCTATAGTACTGCTACAGTATTCCTGACATCACACATCCCAGTAGGACGGAGCGTGTACCATGGAGGAGATCCCCTCCTCGCCCTCTTTGCTGTTCTTCTGAGGTTTCAGGAGGTTCTGCAGGACCTTGTTGTGTCTGGCCAGCTGCAAACAAACAAACAACCAAACGAGAGAAAGGTTACGCACAGAGTGGGAGCAACCGTCAGCCAATCACTGAGCACAGAAGGATCCAGGCGGCCAATGAGGAGCTGGTGTTTAGTCACCTGCTGTGCCAGGATGTAGATGTTGTGTCCCACCTCACGGGGAGAAACCTCCACCCCCTCACACTCACTCTCCTGCTGGTAGGCCTTCTTTATCACCTCCACCTGCACACACACACACACACACACACATATTTGTATCACACGTTGAACACATCATTATCAGGTGTTTTAAATCAACGCTGCTGACAGGATCTGACCAGCTCTCGGGGTCGGAGGTTGAACAGGATCCTCTCTGCGTTCTCGCTGTCGTGGCGACTCTCCATCAGCGCCAACAGCAGCTTGGAGGCGTTGTCCTGGAAACCAGGAAGGAAAACAACATATTAAAAGGATGTTTCCTTGTATTCAAATATATTAAAAGCTTTATTCAGGGTTTGGATGATGCTGTTTGACGTGTACGGTGGCTCTGAGTGGTCAAACAGCTCTTGACTAAATGCACCTTCAGCTGCAGCACCATCTCCATCTGATACCGACACAGAGGACTGATGTCGTTCAGGATCAGAGCCGTGATGATGTCGATACCGTTGGACTCGTGGGTCACGATGCACGTCTGCAACACACACACACACACACACAAACACACACACACGGACACACACACACACACACACACACAAACACACACACACGGACACACACACACACACACACGGAAAACAGAAAGTGAGGCTGATGTCCATGCAGAGCTTCCCTACCTCTCACTGGCGTGCACAGGAAAGGGGGAGGACGTGCAACAGGTGCCCTTTATCTTCCTTTTCGCCCCCGCCCTTCTAAAAGTCTGTGCACGCCACTGCCGCCTCCATAACTCTGACTCTGACGTCTCAGGTCACCTGGTTCTCCTGGCAGGGGCCCTGGCAGTACTCAGTGAGCGTCTCCAGCGTCTGAGTGATCAGGTGCACGTTGGATTCGTTGATGTAGAGGCCCAGGAGGCCCAGGCCTCCGGTGGTGCTTCCACACATGATGTCCAGGAACTGGAGGGTCTCACACACCAAGTTGTAGTTGGTCTTATTGTTCTGGCAGCGCAGGAAGTTCTGGAAAACACACGCAAAGTCAAAAAGGATAAAAGAGTCATTCTCACTTCGTCGGTTCAGCATTACAGCGTTAAGAATCTGATTCATGCACCAAAGTCATCTTCAGTCCAACTGAGTTTCCATGTTTCTGGTTAAACAGTCGTGTGTTCACAGTTCTGTGTCTTCTCATCAGTTATCGTTCAGGACGCCCACCTGCAGGTCGTGGTTGTGGTTCTCACACAGCAGCTGGAGGAACCTCAGGATGGGCTTCATGATGGTCACAGCCGGTCCCATCTCCGTCTCCACCTCCCGCTGCTCTGCTGCTACAGGTTGAACTGGGAGGGCGGAGGCGCCCGCTGCCGGGGCGATGGACTGGGCCTGCACCAACAACGGGTGACCTCCAGTACCAGGAAGTACCAACGCTGAGGATCCACCTGCAAAGAGACAGGAAACATTAATATTATCCAGTAGGGGACTCCATAGTTCTGCTGGGAGACTTCAACGCCCACGTGGGCAACGATGGAGACACCTGGAGAGGCTGATTGGGGGGAACGGCCTCCCTGATCTAAATCCGAGTGGTTGTCTGTTATAAGACCTCTGTGCTGGTCCTGGATTATCTATAACAAACACCATGTTGGAACAGAAGGAGGCTCAGTGTACGTGGTACCAGAGCACCCTAGGCCAAAGGTTGATGATTGATTTTGTGATGGTCTCATCTGATCTGAGGCCGTATGTTTTGCACACTCGGGTCAAGAGAGGGGCAGAGCTGTCAGCTGATCACCATCTGGGGATGAGTGGGTCAGAGGATGGGGAAGGTTCTGGACAGACCGGGTAAACCCAAACGAGTAGTGCGGGTGAACTGGGAGTGTCTGGAGGAGGCCCCTGTCCCAGAGACCTTCAACTCACACCTCCGGAGGAGCTTTTCTGGCGTCCCTGTGGAGGTTGGGGGCATTGAACCGGAGTGGGCAATGTTCAAAGCTTCCACTGCTGAAGCTGCAGCGGTGAGCTGTGACCTCAAGGTCTCAGGGGCCTCAAGGGGCGGGGACCCTGGACCACCGTGGTGGACCCCGGGGGTCAGGGTCCCCCTGAAGAAGGAGGCCTTCAGGATCTGGTCTCCCAGAAGACTCCGGAGGTGGTTCTGAGGTCCCCACAGGTCTGAAGGGCTGCAGCCTCTGCTGGGTCAGAGGCAAAGCAGTGGGTGTGGGAGGAGTTAGGAGAGGTCATGGAGAAGGACTTTCGGGCGGCACCAAGGTGCTTCTGGAAAACCATTCAGCACCTCAGGAGGGGGAAACGGGGAACAGTCGAAGCTGTTTACAGTAAGGACGGGACGCTGGTGACCTCAGCCGATGAGGTAATCGGGCGGTGGAAGGACTTTGAGGAACTCCTTAATCCGACTAACACGCCCTCTTTTGTAGAGGCAGAGCTGGAGGCTGATGGGGAATCATTGTCAATAGAGGAGAATCGGAGCAGCGGGGCGGTGCTGCAGTCGCTCTACCGCACCTTTGTGACGAAAAGAGAGCTGAGGAAGACAAAGCTCTGGATCTACCCTCAGTCCTGGTTCCTACCCTCACCTGTGGTCATGGAAAGGGAAGTTTGGGGTCCCCTGCTGGAGCTGCTGCCCCCGGGACCCGACCACAGTCAAAAGTTGCATTGTTGACAAAAACAACAGCAGCATTTTAAAGTGAATCTCTTTTTTAACAACAGAATAAAACGACTTTTAAAGGTGAAGTGACAGGAAACGATAAAACCAGAGAATGAAACCATCAGACGGGTTTGAAGAGAAGTGACTCACCGTTCTCCAGCTCCTTCTCGTTGGCCTTGTGCGTCATCTCTCCCACGTTCACGGACACCGTCGCTTTTATATCCGTCTGCGCTTCTTTCATGCGGTCGTGGAGAACCTTGAAGAACTTCTCAGACTTGTTGTCGCCCATCATCAGTTTGAAGAAGGAGTTCTGCGGGAGAGCGGTCGGTTCATTCACATGCACTGCTGCTGTTGACGTGGCGTCTGCTAGTGGTGTTGTACGCACCTGTATCTCCGTGTTCCCCCCCTCCAGCAGGCAGATGGCCAGCTGGATGCTCTCCTGGAAGATCTTGTCGTTCTTGGTGCTCATCACCAGATCTGTGAACAGCTTCGTTCCTCCTTCTCTGTCCAGACGACACTGAACCGCAGCCACCGCCGCCCAGTCCCGCTCCTGCTCCACGCCTGACACACACACGCACACACACACACACACACACACACACACACACACACACACACACACACACACACACACACACACACACACACACACACACACACACACACACACACACACACACACACACACACACACACACACGGAATAAACTTATTAAGAAAGCAATTTTAACAGGATACATGACAATATAGATTATTCTTTGTTTGGATCCCCTTGAGCTTCCACAAAGTGGTCTCTAGTCTTCCTGTACAGTAATAAGGGTGACTTGGTGGGTGTGGTGGTTAGCACTGTCGCCTCACAGCGAGAGGGTTCCTGGTTTGAATCCCGGCTGGGGCCCTTCTGTGTGGAGTTTGCATGTTGTCCCCGTGTCTGCGTGGGTTTTCTCCGGGTTCTCCGGTTTCCTCCCACAGTCCAAAGACGTGCAGGTGTTCGGTTCATTGATGACTCTAAATCACCCGTAGGTGTGAATGGTTGTCTGTCTCTGTTCGTCTCTATGTGTCCTGTGATAGACTGGCGTCCTGTCCAGGGTGGACCCCGCCTCACGCCTGATGTCAGCTGGGATCGGCTCCAGCCCCCAGAGACCCAGACAGGGACAAGAGGCTGAAGATGAATGAATGTAACTTTTACAGGAGCAGATACTGACACACAAGACAAGAGCGCCCTCTGTCACTGTGAAAATAATTTTGTTGAATGAAGGGATGAAAGGGCAGCATTGTAAACTGGAGAGAAGTGGTGTCTCAGACCTCCTCCTCTGGTTAGCCATGGTCCAGTCCCAGCCTGGTCCTGGTCCTGGTGTCTCAGACCTCCTCCTCTGGTTAGCCATGGTCCAGTCCCAGCCTGGTCCTGGTCCTGGTGTGTCAGACCTCCTCCTCTGGTTAGCCATGGTCCAGTCCCAGCCTGGTCCTGGTCCTGGTGTCTCAGACCTCCTCCTCTGGTTAGCCATGGTCCAGTCCCAGCCTGGTCCTGGTCCTGGTGTCTCAGACCTCCTCCTCTGGTTAGCCATGGTCCAGTCCCAGCCTGGTCCTGGTCCTGGTGTCTCAGACCTCCTCCTCTGGTTAGCCATGGTTTCTCTTCTTCTTTTCCTCCTCTTTCAAACCTTCGGTCCTCTCGGTCCAGGATGTGGACATTGTTGTCATCAAAGGAGTGGGCTTTCTCCTTGAGGTGTGAGTGGGCAGCAGAGTCCAGGCCTGAGGAGTGAGCTCTTTCTCAACCACTTTGGTTTTCTTTCTGGAAGCAGCTGCTGTTTTCACAAAGGTCCAGCTGGGGGGCTGCAGGTTGTGAGGGTGCCTCTCAGGTGCTTGCAATCTTCCCCTTGGGCCTGTGAGCTGGTGGGTCTGTTATCAGCTCTGTGTGCAGGGTTCTGATAACGCCAAGCTTGTGTTCCAGGGGGTGGTGAGAGTCAAACAGTAGATCCTGATCTGTGTGAGTGGGTTTTCTGTTTACCCCAATGTGGAGGCTCCTGTCATCAGCTGCTGCAGAGGTTTGCTGTTATTTTCAGCAGCATTAGTGGTTAAAAAAGACCTTTGAATGCCTTCACCGTGCTGCCCCGAGCTAATCACTGTTAGCTACGTCCGGCTGTTAGCGTCTCTCCAGGATTTCCCGTTAATAGTTGTTGTCTGTGAATCACTAATCAAACTTTTACTATTGCATCCTGTGAACATCAGGACAACACTGCACCTGTGACTCTCTGCTGCCTCAGACATCAATGCTCCAACAACGCACCTCATTTTAGGACCAGCGCACCCACAGGCACAAAGACAGGCGCGTATGCTACCTATCTACCTGCGTCTGTCTGAAATGTGCAATGAAAGAATCGCTGCGCTGTGCGGTGCTTTGCCCCGGGTGCAAGAAGGACCCCAGGGTGTGTCCGTGTGAAGCGGCGTACCTGAAGCTCCGAGCTCGGCCAGGTCGTTCTTGGGCGTGTTCTTCTTGTTTGGAAACAAGTAGTTCTGCAGCAAAACCTTCCGCAGAGAA
>NC_139834.1:2003263-2038263 GCF_963691815.1 Echiichthys vipera
GTTGTAATTTCTTTATAAAACGTTGTAATATTTAAAGAAAAAAGTTTAATATATATATTTTAAAAGTTGTCGTATATTTTTTTTAAAGTCGTGATATTTCAGAAAAAACGTAAAATTTCTTTTAAAAAGTTTTTGACATAGAATTTATTATTAATAATAATAATAATAATAATAATAATAAAACTCTGGACATGTGGAGACACACAGTTTTCCCAGGACAGGACGGAAAAAGTAAATTAATGCATCAAGAAAATTAATCCACAAAAATAAAAATATAACAGGAACATTTGACCCTGAATATATTTACTACATATCGTTGCACATTTACCGTATTTTCCTCACTATAAGGAGCATAGAACAGACGCTACAGTCGAGGCTGGGGTCACGTTAAGGACCGCCTCTAAACCCATTGATGCTAAGTTAGCGTGCTAGCGCTGTTGCCTTCAGTGGAACAGTGATCGTACGGACACTTCTACTTGCTGCTCTCTGTTCAACAACCCACTGTTGGAGTTTGTCCTCCAGCTGCAGCCGTCTCGCTCTGTTCCCTCTAAACTCTGTTTGGTCTTCTTTACTTGGCGCAGGTCGTCTTGTTGCTTCCTCCACTTCGGCACCATTGATTGGTTCATGTTCCACTCTCTGGCTGCTGCTCTATTCCCGTGTTCTACTGCGTGACTAATGGCCTTGAGTCTGAACTCTGCGTCGTAAGCGTGTCTCTTAACAGGAGCCATTTTGGGCTCTTTACACAAACACACACATGGAAATGAAACGGCACGCTTCACACAGTCGTATATCTCAACATGCACCGCGCGTTACTTCTTCTACGGGGGAAAATAGAGTCGGCGGCTGCTCACCGTAGTTGGAGACCTGTTGTGGCTCAATATTGGTCCATATATAAGGAGCACTGGATTATAAGGCGCACTGTCGGCTTCTGAGACATTTGAAGGTTTTTAGGTGCAACTTATAGTGCGGAGAATACTTGAAATACTTTAAAGCAGCTGTAACACACTTTTACTTCAGTAAGGTCTTTGAATGCGTATTGTCCGTGTGTGTTTTTGGTACTTTTACTGCAGTAAACGACCTGAACACTTCCTCCATCACTGTGTTTCACTGAGGGTACACCGTTGCCATGGTTACCTGAGCGGGCTGCTCTCGCCGACCCCCTCCCTGCTCTCGGCCATCAGCTCCAGCATGACGTTGAAGGACGCCTTGTCGTTGTAGAAGACGACCACGTCCTCACCGGCGTTGGTTAACTACGGAGAAACAACGGCGTCACGTCGACACGCACACCAACAAACACACGGGAACATGTCGCGTCGAGTCGACCTCGTCCTCGTCCTCACCTCGGTCATGATCATGTCCTGACACTTCTTGACGTACTTGCCCTCGGCCTTGATGATGGTGTGGAGGAAGTTGAGGTACTGGACGTGGCGTCCGTGCGTCGCCAGACAGTGGATGAAGTGCTGCAGGACGCTCTCGGAGATCTCGCTGCACAGCTGGTAGTTGTTACAGAAGATGTGCTGCACCGTCTCCGCCTCCAGCAGCTACGGAGGGAGTCAGAGACATTAGAGAGATCGCAGCTTTAAGTGGACATTAGAGAGAATGCAGCTTTAAGTGCAGTCTCCTCCTGCTGGACATTAGAGAGAATGCAGCTTTAAGTGGAGTCTCCTCCTGCTGGACATTAGAGAGAATGCAGCTTTAAGTGGAGTCTCCTCCTGCTGGACATTAGAGAGAATGCAGCTTTAAGTGGGGTCTCCTCCTGCTGGACATTAGAGAGAATGCAGCTTTAAGTGGAGTCTCCTCCTGCTGGACATTAGAGAGAATGCAGCTTTAAGTGGAGTCTCCTCCTGCTGGACATTAGAGAGAATGCAGCTTTAAGTGGAGTCTCCTCCTGCTGGACATTAGAGAGAATGCAGCTTTAAGTGGAGTCTCCTCCTGCTGGACATTAGAGAGAATGCAGCTTTAAGTGGAGTCTCCCCCTGCTGGACATTAGAGAGAATGCAGCTTTAAGTGGAGTCTCCTCCTGCTGGACATTAGAGAGAATGCAGCTTTAAGTGGAGTCTCCCCCTGCTGGACATTAGAGAGAATGCAGCTTTAAGTGGAGTCTCCTCCTGCTGGACATTAGAGAGAATGCAGCTTTAAGTGAACATTAGAGAGCATGCAGCTTTAAGTGGCGTCAGTAGAGCTGCGTACCCCCGGGTTGAGGAAGAGGCTGAGGTTCTTGTGCAGCAGGGCCTGGTTCTCCTGGTTCCCCGTGCAGAACTTCTGCAGGAACAGGTGAGTGAACCTGATGATCTCCAGCATCTTCACATCGTTCTGCACACAGACGGACGGACGGACACAGAGAGCTCAGTCACATTTACAGTACAGAGCCTCTAATCATAATCTAGGCTTTTATTTTGGCGGTGTCCGGTCCTACCTGGTCGTAGGACACCTGCAGCAGGTCCAGCATCACTTTATGAGCGCCCATGTTCTTCAACAGCCTCTGCTGCTTCTTCCAGACCCCAGTGCTGCACATCTTATTCAACCTCTCCAGGATCTACGGAGAAGAGAGGGTGGACACGGGGGGGTGGACATGGGGAGGTGGTGCACAGGAAGGTGGACACGGGGAGGTGGACACGGGGAGGTGGACACAGGGAGGTGGACACGGGGAGTCGGACACAGGGAGGTGGACACGAGGAGGTGGACACAGGGAGGTGGTCACGGGGAGGTGGACACGGGGTGGTGGACACATGGAGGTGGACACGGGGAGGTGTACACGGGGGGGTGGACACGGGGAGGTGGACACGGGGAGGTGGACACAGGGAGGTGGACACGGGGAGGTGGACACGGGGAGGTGGACACGGGGAGGTGGACACGGGGAGGTGGTGCACAAGGAGGTGGACACGGGGAGGTGGACACGGGGAGGTGGACACGGGGAGGTGGACACAGGGAGGTGGTGCACAAGGAGGTGCACACGGAGGTGGAGACGGGGAGGTGGAGACGGGGAGGTGGACACGGGGAGGTGGACACGGGGAGGTGGACACGGGGAGGTGGAGACGGGGAGGTGGAGACGGGGAGGTGGACACAGGGAGGTGCACAGGGAGGTGGACGGGGAGGTGGACACGGGGAGGTGCACACGGGGAGGTGGACACTTCATGAAGCTGCTGCAGCTTTAAGTTTATATTATTAACATTTACATTAACGGCGCTCCAAAGAACAAACCTACGGACTTAGAAAGGAACAATTTCTCATTCACAAAGTTAAATAACTGTGAAAGTTTCCACTGCAACGCTTTGTTTAATGCACAATATACAAAATAAAGCTTCATTTCTCACTTGAATCTGTTCATTTACTGTTAAAACACAACTGTATGGAAGAAAATATGTGTAGTTACCGTGAGAACAGGCGTCAGTACGTGTGAATAAACTCAAATTCAAATATTGAAGGTTACTTTTGGGGTCCCCCAAGGCTCAGTGTTAGGCCCACTGTTGCTTATTTTATACATATTGTAAATTAGATTTGTTTTAGCTCATCTTCAGCCCTGGGGACCCCAAACTTCCCTTTCCCGGGCCACATTAACCAGCTCTAACTGGGGGATCCTGAGGCGTTCCCAGGCCAGTGTGGAGATCTAATCTCTCCACCTGGTCCTGGGTCTTCCCCGAGGCCTCCTCCCAGCTGGACGTGCCTGGAACACCTCCCTAGGGAGGCGCCCAGGGTTCATCCTTACCAGATGATCCTGAACCACCTCAACTGGCTCCTTTCAACGCAAAGGAGCAGCGGCTCTACTCCGAGTTCCTCACGGATGCTGAACTTCTCCCCCTCTCTCTAAGGGAGACTCCAGACCCCCTCCTGAGGAAACACAGTTCACACGCTTGGACCTGGACCTGGTTCTTTGGGTCCTGACCTGGACCTGGTTCTTTGGGTCCTGACCCAGCTTTCATGACCACAGGTGAGGGTAGGAACCAGGACTGAGCGGTAGATCCAGAGCTTTGTCTTCCTCAGCTCTCTTTTCATCACAACGGTGCGGTAGAGCGACTGCAGCTCCGCCCCCGCTGCTCCGATTCTCCGGCCAAACTCACGCTCCATCGTCCCCTCACTCGTGAACATGATCCCGAGGTACTATGCTTAAATGTATTTCATTTTCAGATGATACAAGTTTGTTTTGCTGTGGTAAAAATACTGTGATACAACTTTTGGATACTGTGGGAAAACAATATAAATGTACAATATATTTGGTGATCGCAGAACAAATTCACGGGGAAATCGTACGATAAATGATAAAGAAATTGGGGAAATGATGCTGGAAACCATGTCTTAATTATTTAAAAGCAATTTAAAAGCGAGTGAGGGGACAATGGAGCGTGAGTTTGGCCGGAGAATCGGAGCAGCGGGGGCCTAAAGCACGGGGCGCGGGACGCACGGACAGTGTGAGTGCGCCCATAGTGGCAACAATTTTAACCCTTGGACGCCAAAATCAATCAGACGATTGGCAGAACTTTAGCATGTGTGTGTGACTGTGGATTGCATCCTGCAGTCGTGTTAGAGAGATTTCTTCAGAGCCGTAAGTAGAAGTTATGATTGGACGCACCAACAACTCTTTCAACGGACACACTCTGTGGCGTGCAAGTATTTGATCATCAATAGTTTAAAAAAATATCTGAACCTATCCTTTTAATTTTTCTCTTTATTTACATTTGAAACATTTGCGCGTGAAACATAGTTGAATGTAATAATCGTGTGCAGTGAAAGCCACCATCTCTGAGGAGGTTAAGACAAGAGCACAGGATACAGAGACATCACAGCCCCGCCCCCACATTGACTGATTGATTGACAGGTGATGTGTTGGAAGTGCACAAACACAGAAACACCACAAACAAAGAGCATCACTGGAAGAAGCACAGGTGCACGAGAGTCCTCACCTCTTTGACCTTCTGGTAATTCTCGTTGCCCTTCTCCAGCTTCTCCTTCTTGGGCGTTGCGTCCTCTGACGCCCCCTGTGGGATGCAGAGGGTAAGACAGCATATGCAGTTCTGTCCGGGTATGGTTCTACATTAAATACACTTGAATCATTAACACAGTTACGATTATAAGCACATATATGCGTGGTTTTAAATGTGCGTGCTGCGTTTTGACGCGGAGCCTCACAGAAACGGACAGTTGGAGAAACTGACGCCGTGCGGACCTCCTCTGTGAACCCAGAGACTTTCGTTTTAACTAGACTGGCGTCCTGTCCAGGGTGGACCCCGCCTCACGCCCGATGTCAGCTGAGATCGGCTCCAGCCCCCCGCGACCCCGACAGGGACAAGCGGTTGAAGATGAATGAATGAAATCGGAGGTTACAAATGAACTACGGATTGCAGCTAAATATAAATGAAATAACGCCACGATTTATTATAGATAAAGGACTTCCTGCACACACACACACACACACACACACACACACACACACACACACACACACAAAAACAACCTATTGCCTCCTGATATTTAAGTAGCTGGTCGCAAAAATGTATCGTCCATGATGCCACAACTTGTCTTGGGCTTCATGAGACAGCAGTTTTAGAGTCTTTTGAATTTTCTGCGTCTGACTCAAACCTCTGAGTCGCTGCCTATATTTCCACTTTGTTCAGCAATTCAAAAAGGTCTTGAAAAACAATGAAAATTAGATTTTTTTTGGCGGGAATAATCGTGGTGACGTCACCTTCCTACGTAGCTACTGAGCAAGATCTAGCGAGCGAAATAGACACGGAAAAACTAGCGCAAAAAGTGACAAGAAGTAGCTCATTTACAGACGTAGCAAGAGGTCTTGAAAACAGACATTGTGGTTAAGCGTAGGTTTAAACAATATACAACAATACAAACTGCACGCTGCGTGTTGTTGTATATTGTATAAACCTACATTTAACCACAATGTCTGTTGCACTCTGTCACATTTAGTTAATGTTTGATGTATTTTATCTTAGCTTTATTTTATTTGATTATGTTAGCTCATGGGTGTCAAAGTCAAGGCCCGCGGACCAGATCTGGTATCATTCATATTCTGTATGAATGATCTTGGCCCCCGGGATGATATTTGATTGGTATTAGAACCGGGCCGCACGCCACTGGTGCGTGTTTTTCACACACCAAAACTACATTACCCACAATGCAACGGTAGCCTGCGAACTCACTGCAGCGACGCAAGTGGTACTGCCTCGGCTTCATTATTCATCAGCATTCAGGGTGTTTCAAGCACATGTTCACAAAGCTGTGCGTCTTTATCTTGATATTAAGGAACATGTTCTTTATTTTGAAGGACATTTTTTGCTGTTTGCCTGTTAAAAATGTTTTCCTTGAAATAACTAAAGTCATAAGAAAATAATGGATTATTAATTTAATTATTAAATATAATACGTTACACTGTGTTAGGTTGGTTCAACAGGTTAAATGCATCATTTTAATATGTTTTAATAAACATTGAACCAGTCCGGCCCTCGGCTTGGAGCAAATATGGTTTTTTGGCCCTCTGATGTGTTTGACTTTGACATCCCTGTGTTAGCTTATTGTTACTCTGATCCTTTCCCATCTTTGTATTGAAACTGTTGCACAATCATTTCCCTCGGGATAAACAAAACTTCTTGAATCGTGGGGACGTCATCTTCCTACGTAGCTACCGAGCAAGATCTAGCGAGCGAAATAGACACGGAAAACCTAGCGCATAAGGTGTCAAGAAGTAGTTCATTTACAGACATAGCAACTATTCAGTAAACTGCTTTGATTATCATGTAAAACGCTGCAACAACAACTTCCATGTCCGATAAAAATGATGAAAAAAGGACGGATACATCACTCGCCAGTGACTGGTTAGAGATATCGACTAACATGAACACAACGTCTGACTCTATGCCGACGACAAATGCAACTATCTCATCATCACGGTAGCGTTTGCCAGAACACAGCCGTCTGGATACGTGTGTACAAGATGGATGACAAAGATAAAAATGCTTTTATTTCACAGAGACAATAGAGAGAGGGAGGCGATGCATGCAACCAAAAACCCAAAGCCAAATCTGACCCCAGGACCACGTAGTTTCACTTTAGCCCTCCGAGACATCAGCAAGCCCCACACCAACGTACAAGTCCAGTGAGTAAGTGAAAAGAACCAGGATGCAAAGGTTCAAAAACATGTTTTTAGTTTCGGTTTAGTAGTTTTGACTAATATTCTGATTAGCAATTAATGTTAAATGATCAACAAAATGGTTATTGTGCTGGTTTAAGTAGTGACTTTGAGTTAGATAGTTAGTTAAGTTAATTAATTAGTTAGCCAGTTGGTTGGTTAGTTGGTTGGTTAGTTGGTTGGTTAGCTAGTTTATTAATTAGTTAGCCAGTTGGTTGGTTAGTTAGTTTGTAAGTACGTTAGTTCATTAGTTAGCCAGTTGGTTGGTTATTTGGTTGGTTAGTTGGTTAGTTTATTAATTATTTAGCAAGTTGGTTGGTAAGTTGGTTGGTTAGTTGGTTAGTTTATTAATTATTTAGCAAGTTGGTTGGTAAGTTGGTTGTTGAGTTGGTTGGTTAGCCAGTTGGTTGGTTAGTTAGTTTGTAAGTATGTGAGTTCATTAGTTAGTCAGTTTATTAATTAGTTAGCCAGTTGGTTGGTTAGTTAATTAATTAGTTAGCCATTTGGTTAGTTAATTGGTTGGTTGGTTAGTTGGTTGGTTAGCTAGTTGGTTGGTTAGTTGGTTGGTTAGTTGATTAGTTAGCTAGTTAGTTTATAAGTATGTTAGTTCATTCACGTTAGTTAGTGAAGTACCGTAGGACTCAACTCTCTGTATGAACTCTTAATCTAAAGCTGTATGCTGATGATACTGCACTGTCCACCGCCTCCTCATATGAACTTTTATAAAAACATTTTATTCTGTCTCCAACTTCAGGTCGATTTTGGTGAACGAAATTCATTAATTAGAAGACTTAATATTTCTAAAACACTAACACTTCTCAGCCTTAATAACGATTTATACGCTCACCATGAAATCTATAAGTGATAAGATGCTCGGCAACAGTGACTTTAAAATAATTGTAAAGTCTAAAACTAAGAAAAGGATAAAGGTAAATGTAATAAGTGATTTAGATTCTGTGCAAATTAAGAAAACAGTAAGATCTGATTTGTAAAAATATGCTAGAAAATCACATGATGAACACTTTGTGACTCCTCTTAAAAAGACAAAATGGGGGAAAGGGGCTTTAAGCAAGAGGACAAATGTCCAACTTATAACTTAGCTCCCTTAATACTCCACAACATACTGGGCATTTAACCCCTCCAGTGGTCATTTTACCCTTTCACTGATTCAATATTACGGTAATAGCGATCAAAAATGTAGATAATGCTGCGTTTGCTCCCCACCTCTGCTTTCTCCTTCTTGTCTTTTTTGTCTTTCTTCCCGTCGCCTCCACCTGAGTTCTTCTTCTCCACCCACAGTTCAGATTTCTCCACCAGCGTTCGGAGTCGATCCAGATCCGCCTTTATCAGCTTGTAGTTCTCCACATCCTGAGCCGAGATCAGCAACTGGACCTGCGGAGGCGAAGAGGAACAATTTGGGAGGGTTCAGATGAGCATCTTTGGAACAATGGGGTCGGTCAGTGACCTTCAGCACTCACTGGATCGGTTCGCGGCCGAGTGTGAAACCTCTAAACCTGAGGCCATGGCTCTCAGCAGGAAACCGGTGAATTGCTTACTCCGGGTAGGGAATGAGTCCTGAGTGAAGGAGCTCAAATACCTCGGGATCATGACGATGGTAGGTGTCCGGTAGGCGTTCCCCCCAAGCTGCAGCCTGTTACGCTGATCACCTGGATCAGTACTTATACCCTGAGCGGACAGGTATGCAGCGTCGGACCGTTGTATTCCTGCGAGGCCTCCGAACCAGGAATATTTAAGGGCGTAACATGTTAATGACGATCAAATTCAGCCGCTGCATTTATCAAGGCCCGCTCATTCGTACGCTGAGATTGGTCTGATACCAATGTTTCATAGATCACACGTGGGTCCTGTCCTACGACCAATTCTGCGCTCAGATCTGCGCCCGTTTTCACGCAAGATTGATAAATGAGGGCCACTGAGATTGGGGGGAAAATACCTTAGACATAGTTCATAAATCTGATTAATTTGTTAGGTTATGGATGAATGCTAGCTACCACTAGCTAAAGCGTTACATATTGGTTTTTGGCTCCTTTGCAGCCCTAACGACGTGTCCGCTTTTCCTTCTGTGCACCTGTTTGAAGGTGTGCAGCACTTCCTGTCTCTGGCTGAAGTGTCTGAAGAGCAGCTGCAGGGCTCCAGACACCAGAGGAGGGTAGTCGTGCATGGTGAGGTGGATCAGCACGCGCAGGAACATGCGACCGCCTTCATCGTCCACCTCCAGGATACTGTTCCCCTTACTGCGTACACACACACGCACACACAACATATTTATTATCTACACACACTGTTTATCTGCTTCTTTCAGTAGTGAAGCAGGGTTTAATGAATGATTATGTAAGTTTAGATGTAACATGCACATGTACAGCCTAACATACCCGACTCCAAACATAGCCTCTGCCTGCTCCCCAATGTGCTGCAGGTTGATGGTGGCTGAGAAGGGACAAACACACAAAAGGTGAATAAACAACAGGAGTGAATTCACAAAAAGTCATTTAGTTTGAGACTATCTACAAACGCACTAAAGTTCATTTGTCAGTAAAAACATGGAGCACATTTAAAAGGGTATATGTTAAGAAACATGAAGTTGAGGTAAACTGGGGAAATGCGGTGTAAGCGATCACCCTAGAATGAAAACTGTCAAGTTTTACTTTTCTACCTGTCGTTTCCATGGTGACTGGGACGTCTGGAAGCATTGGGAGAAGTAACAACAGACACCATTTACCAAAGTCTGCGGGATGTGTGTTGTGGTAGATAACATGTACCGTGTTCTCCGCACTCTAAGTTGCACCTAAAAACCTTCAAATGTCTCCAAAGCCGACAGTGCGCCTTATAATCCGGTGCTCCTTATATATGGACCAATATTGAGCCACAACAGGTCTCCAACTACGGTGAGCAGCCGCCGACTCTATTTTCCCCCGTAGAAGAAGTAACGCGCGGTGCATGTTGAGATATACGACTGTGTGAAGCGTGCCGTTTCATTTCCATGTGTGTGTTTGTGTAAAGAGCCCAAAATGGCTCCTGTTAAGAGACACGCTTACGACGCAGAGTTTACACTCAAGGCCATTAGTCACGCAGCAGAACACGGGAATAGAGCCGCAGCCAGAGAGTTGAACATGAACCAATCAATGGTGCCGAAGTGGAGGAAGCAGCAAGACGACCTGCGCCAAGTAAAGAAGACTAAACAGAGTTCAGAGGGAACAGAGCGAGACGGCTGCAGCTGGAGGACAAACTCCAACAGTGGGTTGTTGAACAGAGAGCAGCAAGTAGAAGAGTCCGTACAATCACTGTTCCACTGAAGGCAACAGCGCTAGCACGATACTGTCCAGCTGCAGACCCGGAGCACAAGCCCCTCACTTGACACAAGCCCCTCACTTGTCACAAGCCCCTTGCTTGACGGAAGTGACGCAAAAGTTTTGTTTTCAAGTCAGGGGCTTGTGCTCCGGGTCTGCAGCTGGATGCTACTCAAACTAGCACGCCAACTTAACATCAATGAATTTAGAGGCGGTCCTTAACGTGACCCCAGCCTCGACTGTAGCGTCTGTTCTATGCGCCTTATAATGCGGACAATACGGTGCACATATACTGTATATACACACATATACATTTGTAAAAAGTAATTATATTGTGAAAAAATGTATCATTTATCTTGCTGGGAGTAAAATCTCTTTCTCAGTACAGACCCGGCAGAGAGGGCAGCTCATTCAGAAGCAACGTTGTTACTTTCTATATTCTTCTTTATGTGTGTTAGAAGTAGAAAGACGGCACTGAAGGAGTGTGTTTCCGTTGGCTCTGCGTGTGCACCTGCATGCTCCATATTAGTGGTGGCGTCCGCATCGGCCATGGGATAAACATCCACAAACTCCTTCTTAAACACGGACAGCAGGAAGGAGAGGCGGTAGTCGAGTCGAACGTTGAGGATGAACTGGTGAAGAGCAGAGTTGGGTCGAGTTAGAGCTGCAAGACACTTTTATGTTACAAGTTATGTTAGTTGCCTGTAATATTACCACTATCATACAATATACATATAGTAGCATATGTAGCATATGAGGCTACACAGGGGTGTAGTGGTTAGCACTGTCGTGTCTGCGTGGGTTTTCTCCGGGTTCTCCGGTTTCCTCCCACAGTCCAAAGACGTGCAGGTGTTCGGTTCATTGATGACTCTAAATCACCCATAGGTGTGAATGGTTGTCTGTCTCTGTTCGTCTCTATGTGTCCTGTGATAGACTGGCGTCCTGTCCAGGGTGGACCCCGCCTCACGCCAGATGTCAGCTGGGATTGGCTCCAGCCCCTCGTGACCCCGACAGGGACAGGCTGATTGACCTCAGTGTCAGTGTTATGAGTGTTATTAGATACCTGTAATATCTCCAGTATCTTCAGCTTAGTGTCCATCACTGTCAGGTCCATCTTCTCAATACTGTCTTTACTGCCTCTCTGTCCGTCAAGCGCAAGTCCCGCCCCCGCTCCTCTGGCTCCTGCGCCTCCAAATATGGACTGCTTCCTGTTGAGGACCATGGTGGACATCATCTGACCCATCCCGTGTATGGAGCGCTTCACATTCTTCCCTTCAGAAGGTAAAGAAAAAAGCGATGGTACGCGTTATTATCATAAATCAAGCCCTGTCTTCACAAAGCAAAGGACCATTAACAAAACCACCGTCACTTGCTTTATGAAGATTCTTGGTTCTTCAAGGTTATACTAAGGGCGCCGCACTCACACTGTCCTTCCGCACCCCGCCCCGTGCTTTAGGGTCCTTGTCCCCCCCTCCAGGCCCGTTTGTACTCACACTACCTGGGCCTCGGGGAATGCTTCTTGCTGCCTATACGTCATCACGCCGTAACACGTCCCACGCATTGATGACGTCATGGCGATGCGTGGCTTTGTTCTCAAATCTTTCCGTAGACTTTCCGTAGTTTTTTAATCTTTTCATCGACCAAATCTGCAGTAAACACTCCACCTCCGCATCACACCAACGTGAACCTTTCGCTGCCATTGTTTGAAATGTCCGCGCATGGTCCCTCCTTCTTTTTTCTACGTCCCAACAGGCGCACAGGAAATGACCTCAGAACCGCCGTAGGCCTCGTGCTCGTACACGTGCGCACGCTCGTGCTCGTACACGTGCAAACGCGCTCTACAAAAGCCCAAGTCTCCCAAACAGGCCGTGGACGGCCAGCTGGCCGCAGTTATGTGGCCATTGATCAACATCATGGAAAAGAGGACTGTATTTGTTAGTTTACGGTAACAGTAACCAGAGCAGACAGTACCTGATCCATCATCATGGAACAAGAGCCCACTATATCCAGGATGGGGTCGACAGTCGATAATGCCCAGCAGGGTTCTGGTGAGTCTGAGCAGCTCAAAGAAACTGTAGAAACCAAAGTAGATCAAATGTCTGGCCAAACTCACCACCTGGAGAAAGAGAAGAAACAGAGTAATATGGAAAATAGCAAGATCCAAGGACTGGAAAGGTTTAAACTGGGTGGAAAGAGTTGGGACATACCTCGTACGTGAGTTTGTTTTTCTCCTCATCGTGGAACGGGAGCTCATCATTCAGGACGTTGTTGAGATATTCCTCCATGAAAACCATCGTGTTGGAGAAACGATTCTTCTTGTTGTCTCTGCTGTCGTCCATGTTGGAGTCATAACTGGGGAGGACATTTACGAGGCCAAATGAATAAACAAAGAAGCAGCTAACAGCAAAGTTAGCATGGTTTAAACAGACATTTTAAGTAAATAACTCATCTGGTTGAAACTTTCCTGTGATTGACTACTCTCCCTGCACAGCAACAATTCTCTACAACAAATGTAAAGGTCATCTCATCTCATCTTCATCCTCTTATCCGGGTCGGGTCTCGGGGGCAGCAGCTCCAGCAGGGGACCTCAAACTTCCCTTTCCCGGGCCTCATTAACCAGCTCTAACTGGGGGATCCTGAGGCGTTCCCAGGCCAGTGTGGAGATCTAATCTCTCCACCTGGTCCTGGGTCTTCCCCGAGGCCTCCTCCCAGCTGGACGTGCCTGGAACACCTCCCTAGGGAGGCGCCCAGGGTTCATCCTTACCAGATGATCCTGAACCACAAATGTAAAGGTGATTCTGCTTAATCAGATGATGAGAGAAGATTTGTCACCTGATGTCACACAAGTACAAAAATATTCTTGTTCTAGCAATTATCAAAGATACAAAAAGCTTTAGTTCCCTACTATCCTTACTCCCCCAGCCCTACTTTCTGGTCTGGGGGACAAGCTTTGAATGCACTTTGGGAAAACCAAGATGGATTACAATGACATATCATATCCAGCCCAAAACAGACGTATATAAGTCCTGTTAATAGGGGTGGGTATAGAGGCATTCTCCTGAATTCGAACAAATGCTGAGGCCTGCCCAAGTGACGACCACATGCAAATTGTGGAATGGTGATGATAGTGAGCACTACAGAAACTTCAAACAACAAAATTATCGACTGAGTGAACTCTCTGGAGGAAGAGAACATCCGGAGTGACCTGCTATGGCGCAAAACATGACATTTCTTGTAACACCTTCTTCTGGAATAGAAGAGGGTAGACCCCAAGTTCCATGTGCCCTGGAAAACCCAAGTCAGGTTGGAATCACATCTCTGATCATGCCATAAGAGACACAATTACTGGACCTCCAAGACACATGGATATACACGACATTCATGGGAACTCTGACAGGGATGAGGACTAATGAAATGCACAGCTCCTTCACTGTCACAAGCAAACAGTGACCCTCCTGCAGAACCACATGAATGGTGACATGAAATAGCTCTACAGACACTTGAAACAACCAAGCTATAGCCTGAACAGGGACTTGAACCCTGGACCCTCAGATTAAAAGTCTGATGCTCTACCGTCTGAGCTATCCAGGCTTCAAGAGGACCTTCTTCTGGAGGAAGGAATTATGCGAAGTGACTCCAAATAGCAAAAAACACGACATTTCTTGTAACACCTCCTTCCTGAATAGAAGAGGGTAGACCCCAAGTTCCATGTATCCTGGAAAAACCCAAGTCAGGTTGCAATCACATCTCTGATCACACCAAGAGTGATACATTTACTGGACCTCCAAGACACGTGGATATACACGACATTCATGGGATCTCTGAAGGGGATGAGGACTAATCAATCACATCTCTGATCGTGCCAAGTTCCAGGTATCCTGGAAAAACCAAATCAGGTTGCAATCACATCTCAGATCGTGGAAAGAGAGACACATATATTGGGCAAGGTATAAAAAATAGTTTGTGAATGAACTTGTCCTGGAAGACACGAAGCTAGACCACAAGATCCATGTATCCTGGAAGACACAAAGCTAGTCCCCAAGTTCCATGCAACCAAGTCAGGTTGCAATCACATCTCTGATCGTGCCAACAGAGAAACATTTACTGGACCTCCAAGACACGTGGATATACACGACATTCATGGGAACTCTGAAGGGGATGAGGACGAATCAAATGCACAACTCATTCACTGTCACAAGCAAACAGTGACCCTCCTGCAGAACCACATGAATGGTGACATGAACTAGCTCTACAGACACTTGAAACACCAAACTCATTGCCTGAACAGGGACTTGAACCCTGGGCCCTCATATTAAAAGTCTGATGCTCTACCGTCTGAGCTATGCAGGTTTCGAGATTTCGATCTTCTGGAGGATTTGATGACCCGAAGTGACTCGAAATGGCAAAAAACACGACATTTCTTGTAATACCTCCTTCTGGAATGGAAGAGGGTAGACCACAAGTTCCATGTATCCTTGAAAAACCAAGTCAGGTTGCAATCACATCTCTGATCGTGCAAAGAGAGACACATATATTGGGCAAGTTATAAAAAATAGTTTGCGTATAAACTGGAACTCCAAGACACGAAGCTAGACCAAAAGTTCCATGTATCCTGGAAAAACCAAGTCAGGTTGCAATCACATCTCTGATCATGCCAACAGAGAAACATATACTGGACCTCCAAGACACGTGGATATACACGACATTCATGGGACCTCTGAAGGGGATGAGGACTAATGAAATGCGCAACTCCTTCACTGTCAAAGGCAAACAGTGACCCTCCTGTAGAACTATAGAAATGGAGACATGAAATAACTCTCCAGACACTTGAAACAACAAAGCTATCACCTAAACAGGGACTTGAACCCTGGACCCTCAGATTAAAAGTCTGATGCTCTACCATCTGAGCTATCCAGGCTTCAAGAGAGCCATCTTCTGGAGGAAGGAATTATCCTAAGTGACTCGAAATGGCAAAAAACACGACATTTCTTGTAACACCTCCTTCTGGAATGGAAGAGGGTAGACCACAAGTTCCATGTATCCTTGAAAAACCAAGTCAGGTTGCAATCACATCTCTGATCGTGCAAAGAGAGACACATATATTGGGCAAGTTATAAAAAATAGTTTGCGTATAAACTGGAACTCCAAGACACGAAGCTAGACCAAAAGTTCCATGTATCCTGGAAAAACCAAGTCAGGTTGCAATCACATCTCTGATCATGCCAACAGAGAAACATATACTGGACCTCCAAGACACGTGGATATACACGACATTCATGGGACCTCTGAAGGGGATGAGGACTAATGAAATGCGCAACTCCTTCACTGTCAAAGGCAAACAGTGACCCTCCTGTAGAACTATAGAAATGGAGACATGAAATAACTCTCCAGACACTTGAAACAACAAAGCTATCACCTAAACAGGGACTTGAACCCTGGACCCTCAGATTAAAAGTCTGATGCTCTACCATCTGAGCTATCCAGGCTTCAAGAGAGCCATCTTCTGGAGGAAGGAATTATCCTAAGTGACCCGAAATGGAAAAAAACATGACATTTCTTGCAACACCTCCTTCTGGAATAGAAGAGGGTAGACCCCAAGTTCCATGTATCCTGGAAAAACCAAGTCAGGTTGCAATCACATCTCTGATCGTGCCAAGAGTGACACATTTACTGGACCTCCAAGACACGTGGATATACACGATATTCATGGGACCTCTGAAGGGGATGAGGACTAATGAAATGCGCAACTCATTCACAAGCAAACAGTGAGCTTCCTGTAAAACCACATGAATGGTGATATGAAATACAACAGACACTTGAAACAACAAACTTCTCGCCTGAACAGGGACTTAAACCCTGGACCCTCAGATTAAAAGTCTGATGCTCTACCGTCTGAGCTATCCAGGCTTCAAGAGAGCCATCTTCTGGAGGAAGTGATTATGCAAAGTGAGTAGAAATGGCAAAAAACATGACATTTCTTGTAACACCTCCTTCTGGAATGGAAGAAGCTAGACCACAAGTTCCATGTATCCTGGAAAACCAAGTCAGGTTGCAATCACATCTCTGATTGTGCCAAGAGTGACACATTTACTGGACCTCCAAGACACATGGATATACACGATATTCATGGGATCTCTGAAGGGGATGAGGACTAATCAATCACATCTCAGATCGTGGAAAGAGAGACACATATATTGGGCAAGGTATAAAAAATAGTTTGTGAATGAACTTTTCCTGGAAGACACGAAGCAAGACCACAAGAGAGACACATTTACTGGACCTCCAAAACAGGTGGATATACACGACATTCAAGTTCCAGGTATCCTAGAACAACTAACGTTATTTGTAGAGAGAGAAGAGACTAAATGCAAAGTGCCCTAAATATGCACCAATCTAACGAGCTAAAGTTGAGTGGGAATGCCCTGATTACACTTGCACCATGCACGGGTTCAAACCTGCCTGAGGTCTAAAACAAACTTTAAATGTAAAAAATATAATTACAGGTGAACACTTTACTCTGCATCTTAAAGGACCTAAATCTATCAATTTAGATGCAAATTTGTTTTGAATAAACGCAGAAAACACACTTCAAAGCACGTGACTATGCCAATAATTCCCATAACACACTGCAGCAGTATTAAAATCTACCAACTCTTTGATGGTGATGGAGGTGGGGATCTCGGTCCAGAGGCGAGCAAACTTCACGGGGGTCACCAGCTCCTGAGGGTCTCGGTCTACGTGGGCGTGGAGCATGAGACGGCAGAAGGAGGCCCGGATGTCAAAGGGCAGCGTCTCGTCCATCATGCACAGGAAGATGAGCTCCACGTCCAGCTGCTTGGAGATCTCATCGATGGCCAGATACTGGCGGTCCAGACACATTCGGGCAAAGAGCTTCAACTGGTACCTGAGGGTGTCCACAAAGAATCCATCAGCTTCGCCTTCTTTTATTGGGTTAACTTATAAAAAACTGAAAGTTAATGGTGTGAGTGTCGTGAACTCTTGTGTGTTTACCTGTAGTAGGTGAGGACGTTCTCATCGTGAGCATTTCCTTGCCTCGCCTCCTGAGCCAGCTGTCTGATGCCCTTCTCCTGTCTCTCATTGGTCTTGTCCGTCCATACCAGCCACACCTACAGGAAGAGACCAAAAACAACCAAAACAGAGATGAGCATCCCCAGCGTCCTTGTAAAAGCTGAAAACATTGTCTTAGCTCTCTTTTGTCTCTCCTTTCTCTGTGGCAGAGCGAGCAATCTGTCGCTGCAGGTAAACAACAACAATAAAGAGATGCAGGCAGATTTACCTCATCCTCGTCTCCGTAGTCATCCAGTCCCATGTATTCCCCCTGACCACCACCAGGAGGTGCGTCTTTGGGGACACGACGTCTGGATGGAACAAAACAGACTAGATTTACTTCGATATGGGAGGTGGGATGATTTAAACGTAACCTGCACTTGTTAGTGACTTTAATTCCCACCCCAGTTTTAATTACAGCCCAAACTACAACCTTTTTAAGTCCCTCGTCCTTTAAAAGTAGTTCTTTTTGAGTTCCTTCAGCCATTGTTGTTAGAAAAAGAAGAACTTTATTTATCCCACAAAGGGGAAATCTAATTTTTTCACTCTTATTATTAATCATGTTGCACACACAGGCTCGAAATACACACATGCACAAACAGGACCTATACATGCAATTAATGGAGGGATGTTAGAGCGAGGGGGCTGCCAGTGACCGGCGCCCCGAGCAGTTGGGGGTTTGGTGCCTTGCGCAACAGCACCTCAGCAGTGCCCAGGAGATGAACTGGCACCTCTCCAGCCACCAGTCCACGCTCCATACATGGTCCACACAGGGACTTGAACCAGCAACCCCGCAGTTCCCAGCCAAGTTACCTATGGACTGAGCTACTGTCGCCCCCATTACTTCACCAGCTTTCTCCACAGCGCCTGTTAGCCTAGCTTAGCTTAGCTTTCAAGTAAGATGGCGGTGGTAGTTTAAGTGAAGTCCCACCCACTGATCTGTAACAGGTCTGTAGCATCAGTGGGTCCCACCCCCTATAGGCGGGTTTGAAAAATTATGAACCTGTGCTTGTAGTTTGACCAGAAACTTCCTGATTTAAATGACGCACAGCGACGATCTTAACGACATTTAAATAAGAAAGTGTCAGAGGTGGATACGTCTCTCTCTACCGCCTCAGAGGAAAATGAGGGAATGATGCACGACCACTCAAAAATATGACTGGGTTTCTAACGATACAAAGCTTAATGCAAATAAGTGACGTATTCCTTTAAAACACAGAGAAGCACATTGTAAATCTCATTCCCAACTCCCCTTGCAATGTTTATCTTGTCCAAATAGATTCTTAGGGCGCACTCACACTATCCTTCCACACCGGGCCAAAACCGTTTTTTTGGCTAAAGCCTAGTGTGTTTGAGCAGTGTGAGTGCACCCGCTCCACGCAAAACTGCGGAGAGGTTGGCTTTTGTAGAGCGCGTTTGCACATGTACGAGCACGAGCGTGCGCACGTGTACACGCACGAGCACGAGGCCTACGGCGGTTCTGAGGTCATTTCCTGTGCGCCTGTTGGGACGTAGAAAAAAGAAGGAGGGACCATGCGCGGACATTTCAAACAATGGCGGTGAAAGGTTCACGTTGGTGTGATGCGGAGGTGGAGTGTTTACTGCAGATTTGGTCGATGAAAAGATTCAAAAACAGTCGACAAGACGCACAAAAACTCAGAGGTCTACGGAAAGATCTGGAAACAAAGCCACGCATCGCCATGACGTCATCAATGCGTGTGACGTGTTACGGCGTGATGACGTATAGGCAGCAAGAAGCATTCTCCGAGGCCCAGGTAGTGTGAGTACAAACGGGCCTGGAGGGGGGGACAAGGACCCTAAAGCACGAGGCGCGGTGCGGAAGGACAGTGTGAGTGCGCCCTAAGAACCTATTTGGGGCACTGCCGAGGTGCTGAGGAGGAAGGATGAATTTGAGATTGAGGGGTAAGAGGTCATCCCTCCCTCGCTCCATTGCTTCTTACTCTGTCTTAATGAGGATGTCCTGGTTTTTGGGATCCAGCACACATTTACAGATGAGCTCCTGGGTGACGGGGATGGCCACGTTGTTGGACACGCACAGGTCTGACAGGTAGTCCAGAAACCTGCACAAACACAAACACAATATAAGAATAACGTACGAATTAACAGCAGGTCGACCGCCGCTAACCCCTGCTTCCCCCCTCCATGTGTACCTGGGCTCTCGGTTCTTGCGGACAAGGCTGACGAAGGTCTCCACCTCCGTCTTGGTGATGTGCTTCTCCAGCAGTTTTCGGTTGTTGTGCAGCAGGGCGGTGATGGTGTCCTCGGCCAGGATGTCATAACCGATCTGACTCTGCATCACGCCGAACTGCTTCGCTATGTGCTCCTGGAGGCGGGTGGAAGGGGAGGAAGAGTCAGTGAGTATTTTTCCATCTCTTCCTGTCTCTAAAGCAACGCCATCACTTATCGTTTTCATCATCATCGTTCATAGCACCTCAACCATCTTCATCATCATCATCATCATCATTATCTAGCTTAACAGTTGACTTCTGACCTCAAGGTCTCCGGGGATACAGTCTGTTATGAGGACTTTAAGGACCGTTCGTCCACTCAGAGAACTCCATCTACTGATAAAGATCATGTGATGTGAGTGAAAGCTCCAGATCAGCTACGAAATGGACATTTAAAGCAATTCTTCCCTCTCTGTCACTTTTCTTTTGTGATCTTCAAATGCTCCTAACAGGCGTGAAACACTAAAATGTCAAAAAAATCCACCAGGTGTTGAAATTCTCATATATTTCTGATGACCAATGTTGATTTGCTGAGCTTCCTGCCTGTCATTATCGCTCTGTTTCACGTTTACTGCTCATGCTGATTTCAAGTGCCATGGGAAGTAAGAAGGACAAGTTCGGACCTCCAACTGGTCAAAGTGCTCTGGATTGCCTGTAGGTCAATCTCCTCTGAATTCGATTGTAGGAGATTCCACTCTGACAAACATTACTGCACTTTGTCTTGTTGGAGGTCCGACACTTCGGACTACAATCACCATCATCGTCTTTATTCGTTTATCCTTTATTGAATCAGGTAAAAATCACGAGGACAAGATTGACAACAATAAAAATATGATACAATTTCGGAAGGGCACTTAGGGCACACTCACACTGTCCTTCCGCACCAGGCCAAAACAAGTTTTTCGGGTAGAGCCTATTTCCTTTGACCAGTGTGAGTGCAACTGTACCGCGTCTAGTTGCTGCACGCTTGCTGTCCACGGCCCGTTTGGGAGAGGTGGGCTTTAGTAAAGCACGTTTGCACGTGTACGAGCACGAGCGTGCACACGTGTACGAGCACGAGGCCTACGGCGGTTCTGAGGTCATTTCCTGTGCGCCTGTTGGGACGTAGAAAAAAGAAGGAGGGACCATGCGCGGACATTTCAAACAATGGCGGTGAAAGGTTCACGTTGGTGTGATGCGGAGGTGGAGTGTTTACTGCAGATTTGGTCGATGAAAAGATTCAAAAACAGTCGACAAGACGCACAAAAACTCCGAGGTCTACGGAAAGATCTGGAAACAAAGCCACGCATCGCCATGACGTCATCAATGCGTGTGACGTGTCACAGCGTGATGACGTATGGACAGGCAAGAAGCATTCTCCGAGGCCCAGGTAGTGTGAGTACAAACGGGCCTGGAGGGGGGGACAAGGACCCTAAAGCACGGGTCGTGGTGCGGAAGGACAGTGTGAGTGCCCCCTTAGAGAGCACAGACCTCCACCATCTCACAATGTTAACGAAAGTGAAAAATCATTTGCGTATCCGCCCTCTGATCATATCTGCTCCAGTGTTTAAGGGGTTCTTCCTCGGTCCATGCTTCACCCTTACACCACGTTCCATGAAAATGGGCCCAGTAGTTTTTCTGTAATCCTGCTGACATACTAACGTAAATTCAGACCGTGGTCCTAGTATAGAACCCTGTGGTACACCCTTTGATACGGGAAGCGAACTGAACTAACGGGGTCATCATCAACTTCCTCCTCACCTGGTTCTTGCGGTAGTCTTCCTGGGAGTGCCGAAGGACTCTGTAGCAGAGTCTGAACATGTACTGGTAAGGAGAGTTCTTCTGGTCCGCCAGCTCCTCCAGACGCAGCAGAGGACCTTCCCCACCGCCCCGGTCCTTGAAGGGAGCTTTCAGGATGCCAAAGATCTGAACACATAAACCAGGTATTTGTTAGTCATGTTATCTACTTTGTGTAAATACTGCGGTCGTTGTTTTGGATCCTACCTGTTTGAGGATGTTCTGCTCTCTCATCAGTTTCTGTCTCTCCCGGTTGGCTTTGGTCATGGCTACGTCCAGGACCGGCTGGCCGCTGTTGATGACGTCAGCCACAAAGAAAACCACGTCTTCCAGCAGCTTGATGGCAAACCTGACCAACAAGAAACACATAACTATCACTACTAGAGCCGGACTCCCTGTCTGCTCTTGCTTAGTTCCTATGAATCACCCACGCTGCAAATATAGGAGGCGAAACGGCGAGCGGACAAACAAGTTGGGTTCTTGGGGTTCTCCTTCACCTGCTGGTGAGGAACATAGTAATTATTTTAATTAGATGTCTTTAATACAGACTCTGGTTCACACAGGCTGAAGACATCTTAACGTTTTGTTCGTTTGTGGATTTTAAAGCTTGTACGTGTCTTAAAAAAGGCGGTTGCTAACAAGTGTCTCAGGGCGCCCTCCCACTGTGCGTCCGTCCCGTGCCCCGTGCTTTAGGGTCCTTGTCCCCCCCTCCAGGCCCGTTTGTACTCACACTACCTGGGCCTCGGAGAATGCTTCTTGCTGCCTATACGTCATCACGCCGTAACACGTCACACGCATTGATGACGTCATGGCGATGCGTGGCTTTGTTTCCAGATCTTTCCGTAGACCTCTGAGTTTTTGTGCGTCTTGTCGACTGTTTTTGAATCTTTTCATCGACCAAATCTGCAGTAAACACTCCACCTCCGCATCACACCAACGTGAACCTTTCACCGCCATTGTTTGAAATGTCCGCGCATGGCCCCTCCTTCTTTTTTCTACGTCCCAACAGGCGCACAGGAAATGACCTCAGAGCCGCCGTAGGCCTCGTGCTCGTACATGTGCGCACGCTCGTGCTCGTACACGTGCAAACGTGCTTTACTAAAGCCCACCTCTCCCAAACAGGCCGTGGACGGCAAGCGTGCCGCTCCTAGACGCGGTACGGTTGCACTCACACTGGTCAAAGGAACCAGACTTTAGCCGTGGAACATGCTTGGGCACGGGACGGAGGCACAGTGGGAGTGCGCCCTAAATGAGACTCCAAACGTCATCACGCCGTACAAGACAAATCCGTTTGAAGCTTGTGGGTGGAGTTTGTTCTAAGCTTTTTCTTTTGATAACACACACACACACACACACACACACACACACACACACACACACACACACACACACACACACACACACACACACACACACACACACACACACACACACACACACACACACACACACACACACACACACACACACACACACACACACACACACACACACACACACACACACACACACACACGTCGTACCGGCGGTCGTTCTGGCTGATGAAGCCCTGGCTGAACTGGTCCACCACGGTGCTCAGCATGGCGCTGGCATCGTTGGCAAAGTCCAGATCTCTGATCTCCATCACAGGAACGGAGACGATGGCGAACGCCTCCTTGTCCTCTTTAGTGGCACACGTTCCCAACTGCAGAGAATCACAAAGTTCAAACCGAACATCTGATCCAGAGAAAACGATCGGACAGCTCCTTGAAAGTGTCATTCTGGCGCAAAATCATCCCATGGTCATTTACGGCACTTACATACATCAATTAAGCCACCGAGACAGTGGTAGGCAGTACGGTGAAGGCATTCAAAGGTCTTTTTTAACCACTAATGCTGCTGAAAATAACAGCAAACCTCTGCAGCAGCATGAGAAGAGTCCCTACACACACAACAAAGCAGCAACAGCGTAGTTAGTGAAGCCAGAGTTTATTAAAGAGCGTTTTAAAGACTTACCTACTGGCCCCTGTACCAGCTCCTCTCATAGTAAAGTCCATTACAGTGGAAGGAGCCCATTGGTGCTTTGTTGTGTGTGTAGGGACTCTTCTCATGCTGCTGCAGAGGTTTGCTGTTATTTTCAGCAGCATTAGTGGTTAAAAAAGACCTTTGAATGCCTTCACCGTGCTGCACCGAGCTAATCACTGTTAGCCACGTCCTGCTGTTAGCGACTCGACTTTTCATACATATATGTTTAGTTCCTGTGAGACACATCAAGTCAACCCAAAGCATGTAAAGTGTATCTGAAGATGAGGCGGACTGACCATGAGTCTGATGGGTCTCTCCTCGTCAATGTCGATGGGGACGTTGGTGCTCTGGATCCAGGTGTTGGTGCACAGGTGTCTCAGTCGCACGTACGAGTTTCTGGAAGTCAAACAGAACTTGGTTCAGTTTTAAATCACTTTGCACTTGTTCTGTGAATTTAGTTGTACTGGTACAATGACAATAAAGACGATTCATCATCTCATCTTCAGCCTCTTATCCTGGATCAGGTCTCGGGGGCAGCAGCTCCAGCAGGGGACCCCAAACTTCCCTTTCCCGGGCCACATTAACCAGCTCTAACTGGGGGATCCTGAGGCGTTCCCAGGCCAGTGTGGAGATCTAATCTCTCCACCTGGTCCTGGGTCTTCCCCGAGGCCTCCTCCCAGCTGGACGTGCCTGGAACACTTCCCTAGGGAGGCGCCCAGGGTTCATCCTTACCAGATGATCCTGAACCACCTCAACTGGCTCCTTTCAACACAAAGGAGCAGCGGCTCTACTCCGAGTTCCTCACGGATGCTGAACTTCTCCCCCTCTCTCTAAGGGAGACTCCAGACCCCCTCCTGAGGAAACACATTTCACACGCTTGGACCTGGACCTGGTTCTTTGGGTCCTGACCTGGACCTGGTTCTTTGGGTCCTGACCCAGCTTTTCTCTGTTTTTTAAATCATATTTAACTGAATATCTTTACTTTATTTAACCCTCCTGTCGTCCTGGGGTCAAAATGACCCGTGAGGCAAAAAGAGTTGAACCCAAGGTCACAGAGTTATTTACAAACCACAGAAAGTTACAATGTTTGAGTTGTTTTAATCAATCAGTAGCAGACGTAACAAGACAGATCATGGGGTCTTCTCACGGACGGCTGTGCCTTTGATCAGTCTCAGATCAATGAGTAGCAGACGTAAACAAGACAGTAGCAGACGTGAACGAGACAGTAGCAGACGTAAACAAGACAGTAGCAGACGTGAACAAGACAGTAGCAGACGTAAACAAGACAGTAGCAGACGTAACAAGACAGTAGCAGACGTAACAAGACAGTAGCAGACGTAACAAGACAAATGACGTGGTCTTCTCGCGGACCGCTGTGCCTTTGATCAGTCTCAGATCAATGAGTAGCAGACGTGAACGAGACAGTAGCAGACGTGAACGAGACAGTAGCAGACGTGAACGAGACAGTAGCAGACGTAAACGAGCCAGTAGCAGACGTAAACGAGACAGTAGCAGACGTAAACGAGACAGTAGCAGACGTAACAAGACAGTAGCAGACGTGAACAAGACAGTAGCAGACGTAAACGAGACAGTAGCAGACGTAAACGAGACAGTAGCAGACGTAAACGAGACAGTAGCAGACGTAAACGAGACAGTAGCAGACGTGAACGAGACAGTAGCAGACGTAAACGAGACAGTAGCAGACGTAAACGAGACAGTAGCAGACGTAAACGAGACAGTAGCAGACGTAAACGAGACAGTAGCAGACGTAAACGAGACAGTAGCAGACGTAAACGAGACAGTAGCAGACGTAAACGAGACAGTAGCAGACGTAAACGAGACAGTAGCAGACGTAAACGAGACAGTAGCAGACGTAAACGAGACAGTAGCAGACATGAACAAGACAGTAGCAGACGTAAACGAGACAGTAGCAGACATGAACGAGACAGTAGCAGACGTAAACGAGACAGTAGCAGACGTAAACGAGACAGTAGCAGACGTGAACGAGACAGTAGCAGACGTGAACGAGACAGTAGCAGACGTGAACGAGACAGTAGCAGACGTGAACGAGACAGTAGCAGACGTAAACAACACACAGGTGTTAACGCAGACTGCAGAGATTATAAAGGTGCTGCAGACGACAGGGCCCCGAACTCTGTCTGTGCTGAAGCCGTGAGTGTGCGTTACAACGCTGAAGAGGCTCTAGAGCGAGACGACTGTGATTCAGGAGAGGAAGAGGAGGAGGAACACGACCCAGAGCACGAGGAATCATCTCTGGTACAAGATCCCGAGGTACTTGAACTCATCACTTTGGGTCAGGACTCATTCCCTACCTTTTTATTTATTATTTTTATTTTCTATTTTAATTTATTTTTATATATTTTATTTCACTTAGTCTATTGCTTTTAACCTTCTTCTTACTTTGTACTTCTTTTAGTTTCTTGCTTGATTCTATTTCACCTGTTTTTATTCTGATTGCTGATTAATATTGTTTTCTTTTTCACTTATTTGATGCGTTGTTTTGTCAAGACCTGTGTTTTCTTGGGCTCCTTTTATCCACTGTCCGGCCCAAACCTGATTTATTCTAATGTAAAGTGCTTTGGGTCAACTCCTGTTGTATTTAAATGTGCTATATAAATAAAAGTGAAAGTGAAAAGTGATTGGGATGAATAAAAATGCATTCAAAACTCCGTTTAGCACATTTTATTCTATTTTCTTAAGCTATAGAAATGAAGTGAAGAGGGAAATCTCAGTTATTCACACATTTTGTGGTGAATGACAAGTTGTTTCTTCAAGCAAGTGTTTAAATTCAATTAAGCTGCTTATATTAGGGGTTTAAGGGTGACACGGTGGAATAGTGGTTAGCACTGTCGCCTCAGAGAGAGAAGGTTACTGGTTTGAATCCCAGCTGGAGCCCTTCTGTGTGGAGTGTGCATGTTGTCCCCGTGTCTGCGTGGGTTTTCTCCGGGTTCTCCGGTTTCCTCCCACAGTCCAAAGACGTGCAGGTGTTCGGTTCATTGATGACTCTAAATCACCCGTAGGTGTGAATGGTTGTCTGTCTCTGTTCGTCTCTATGTGTCCTGTGATAGACTGGCGTCCTGTCCAGGGTGGACCCCGCCTCACGCCCGATGTCAGCTGGGATCGGCTCCAGCCCCCACGACCCCGACAGGGACAAGAGGTTGAAGATGAATGAATGAATATTAGGGGTTTAGTGAAGACGGGTCATTTTGACCCGTAGGACACAGGGTGTGTACAGAAGGAGGGTTAAAGACACACTGGGACTCTGAGGAGCTGGGACGGACATCTTTCACTATTATCTGACGTTTTATGGACCAAACCATTAATTAAGCCAAAAACGAAAATGGTTCGTTTCAGCCCTGATTATATAACTTTATTTATGACATTAACAGGATGTGATCAATGTTGTGCCTGTGTTCGTTAATCTTTCCTTTGTCATTTCAGTCCAATAACGTTTCCAGTTTGCAGAGATTCTCCTTTTTTTTGGGGCAAAATCAAAATAGTTTGAAACATCTGCAGGAAGTAGAAGTTTGTTCCTACCGCGGTACGAACGAGTCGGTCTTCTGCAGCGTGGTCGGGTCGAGCTCGAACAGTGAGGCGATGTCGTTCCCATGAGCCACCGCCACCAACTTGTACTTGATCCTCTCACCGTGGGAGCGTTTGTTGCTACGACTCGTGTCCAACTGAGGAGAGGTCAGAGGTCAGAGGTTAGAGTCAGAGGTCAGGAGTAAGAGGTCAGGGGTCAGGAGTTAGAGGTTAGAGGTCAGAGGATAGAGGTCAGGAGTCAGGGGTCAGGAGTCAGGGCCCAGGAGTCAGGGGTTAGGGGTCAGGAATCAGTGGTTAGGGGTCAGAAGTCAGAGGTCAGGAGTCAGGGGTCAGAGGTCAGGGGCCAGGGGCCAGGAGTCAGGGGTCAGGGGTCAGGAGTCAGGGGTTAGGGGTCAGGAATCAGTGGTTAGGGGTCAGGAGTCAAGGGTCTGGAGTCAGAGGTCAGGAGTCAGGGGTCAGAGGTCAGGAGTCAGGGGTCAGAGGTTTAGGAGGCAGGAGTCAGGAGTCAGGGGTCAGAGGTCAGAGGTCAGAGGTCAGGGGTCAGGGTGAGGCTGAGGAGGTGAAAGGGTCAAATGCACAAACCTGAACGCTCTTTACTTCACACAGAAATATTTTGGTGTGAACTGTTACTGCTCTGATACTTAAAGGTTCAATATGGAGAATCTTTATTAAAAACTATAAGTTTTTATTATGAAGGACAGACAGGAAGTGGGGTGAGAGAGAGGGGGGGGTCATGCAGCAACTCCGACCTGCAGCCCTTTGCTGCATGTCCCCCCCCCCCCTCTCTCACCCCACTTCCTGTCTGTCCTTCATAATAAAAGCCCTGAAACAGCGACGGTAAAGAAGTTCAAACTCACCACAGACGCCGGCTCTGCGTTGTCTCCTTTGTAACCCGGGTTCTCCTACAACAACAACAACAACAACAATCACAACAACAACAACAATCACCACCACAACAACAACAACAACAACAATCACAACAACAACAACAACAACAACAACAACAACAACAGTGGCGTTTCACATCCAACCTACTGCAAGAAAACCAAATAAGTACTTCTTAGATCCTTCGAGAAAACAAACAAGTGTAAAACTGTTCCTGTTAAACAGACGACTTCCTGTCGGCCAGTGTTGCCACGGTTACCTCAGCAGCCAGGTAGTTGCCGGTGGCGAGGTGTTTGAAGCGGTAGAGGCTGTTCCAGTGTCCCGCCCCCCCACGACACGGGTCATGATGGACGACCTGACGGACCAATCAGCACACAGAGAGGTTAATACAGCTTCAGAGTGTGTGTGTGTGTGTGTGTGTGTGTGTGTGTGTGTGTGTGTGTGTGTGTGTGTGTGTGCGTGCGTGTGTGCATGCGTGCGTGTGTGTGTACCTCGACCTCCCACAGGGCGTTGGAGCTGGTCGCCGAGGTCGCAGACTGCCTCAGAGTCGTGCGGAGGAAGACGTGCAGTTTGCTCTTGTACTCGTCGCAGGTCAGAAACTTTTCCTGCTCAGCGTGAAACAAACGCACCACCTCGCCCTGACACACAGGAAGTGACAGACAGGAAGTGACAGACAGGAAGTGAAAGGGGCGTTAAAGGACGCCGCCGCTGCAGGAAGACTTTCAGCTTAATTGATTAAAGAAAAGTGAAAGGTTGTGTGAGTGTGTGTGTGTGTGTGTGTGTGTGTGTGTGTGTGTGTGTGTGTGTGTGTGTGTGTGTGTGTGTGTGTCTGTGTGCGTGTGTGTGCGTGTGTGTGTGTGTGTGTGCGTGTGTGTGTATGTGTGTGTGTGTGTGTGTGTGTGTGTGCGTGTGTGTGTGTGTGTGCGTGCGTGCGTGCGTGCCTGCGTGTGTGTGTGTGTGTGGGCGTGTGTGTGTGCGTGTGCGTGTGCGTGTGCGTGTGTGCGTGTGTGTGTGTGTGTGTGTGCGTGCGTGCGTGCCTGCTTGCGTGCGTGTGTGTGTGTGTGTGTGTGTGCGTGTGTGTGTGTGTGTGTGTCTGTGTGGTGTGTGTGTGTGTGTGTGTGTGTGTGTGTGTGTGTGTGTGTGTGTGTGTGTGTGTCCTGGACTCACCCCTTTGAGCACCTCCTCTCTGTGGTCACTGAACATCATGAACAGGTTGATCTTCCAGCTCGTGTTGCAGTTCACAGAGTTCACCTGCAGGGGGAGCAAGAGCACTGAGCAGGGGGTTCTGATGCAGGACTGGACCAATCAGCACCAGGACTGGTCCTCATCAGGACCAGAACTGGACCAGGACTGGTCTCATCAGCGCCAGAACCGGTCTAATCAACACCAGAACTGGTCTCATCAGCACCAGGACTGCACCAGAACTGGTCCTCATCAGCACCAGAACCGGTCTCATCAGTACCAGAACTGGTCCTCATCAGCACCAGGACTGCACCAGAACTGGTCCTCATCAGCACCAGGACTGGTCTAATCAGGACCAGAACTGCACCAGAACTGGTCTCATCAGCCCTAGGACTGGTCCTCATCAGCCCTAGGACTGGTCTCATCAGCACCAGAACTGGTCTCATCAGAACCAGAACTGCACCAGGACTGGTCCTCATCAGCACCAGAACTGGTCCTCATCAGCACCAGGACTGGTCTAATCAGGACCAGAACTGCACCAGAACTGGTCTCATCAGCCCTAGGACTGGTCCTCATCAGCCCTAGGACTGGTCCTCATCAGCACCAGGACTGGTCTCATCAGCACCAGAACTGGTCTCATCAGAACCAGAACTGCACCAGGACTGGTCCTAATCAGCACCAGAACTGGTCTAGAACGATATAAAGCTTGTAACCACGGTAACGATGCTATAACCCAGTAAACGCGTCTCACCTCTTTGCAGCCTGGATGGTCGGTCAGCTCGTAGTTTGAAGCGTGGAGCGGTTGACCCGCGTTCACCGGGTTCAGGATCACCTTATCACCCACCACCACCTGCAACTCGCACACACACACACACACGCACACGCACGCACACGCACACGCACACTCAGCACTCTACGGACACAGACCCGTCCGCGTGTCCTGCGTGACTCTGCGGTGTGACGTGTATTTACATTGTCCCCGTTGGCGCGGAGCTTCCAGAAGGGCTGGATGAAGAGCCAGGAGCCCTCGTTGCCCGTCCCGTCCAGCGTGACCCGCATGGCGTTCTTCTCCAGCAGCGCGGGCAGACGCTTGTTCACCGTCAGGTACTTGTTGCTCTTCATGTGGAGCAGCTGCACACAGAGAACACGCCCGTCACGCTTACATCACAAGAAGCATCGTTTTGTGTCTCTTTGTAGTTGTTTTGTGTCTCTTTGTAGTTGTTTTGTGTCTCTTTGTAATTGTTTTGTGTCCCTTAATTGTTATTTTGCGTCTCTTTATGGATGTTTTGTGTCTTTGTGGTTGTTTTGTGTCTCTTTGTAGTTGTTTTGTGTCTCTTTGTGGTTGTTTTGTGTTTCTTTGTGGTTGTTTTGTGTCTCTTTGTTGTTATTTTGTGTCTCTTTGTAGTTGTTTTGTGTCTCTTTGTTGTTATTTTGTGTCCCTTAATTGTTATTTTGCGTCTCTTTGTGGTTGTTTTGTGTCTCTTTGTAGTTGTTTTGTGTCTCTTTGTGGTTGTTTTGTGTCTCTTTGTGGTTGTTTTGTGTCTCTTTGTGGTTGTGTTGTGTCTCTTTGTAGTTGATTTGTGTCTCTTTGTAGTTGATTTGTGTCTCTTTGTTGTTGCTTTGTGTCTCTTTGTTGTTTTGTGTCTCTTTGTAGTTGTTTTGTGTCTCTTTGTAGTTGTTTTGTGTTTTTGCGGTTATTTTGTGTCTCTTTGTGGTCGTTTTGTGTCTCTTTGTGGTTGTTTTGTGTCTCTTTGTGGTCTTGTTGTGTCTCTTTGTAGTTGTTTTGTGTCTCTTTGTAGTCGTTTTGTGTCTCTTTGTAGTTGTTTTGTGTCTCTTTGTGGTCGTTTTGTGTCTCTTTGTAGTTGTTTTGTGTCTCTTTGTGGTTGTTTTGTGTCCCTTTGTAGTTGTTTTGCATCTCTTTGTAGTTGTTTTGTGTCTCTTGAAAGTTGTTTTGTGTCTCTTTGTGGTTGTTTTGTGTCTCTTTGTTGTTACTTTGTGTGTCTTTGTTGTTTTGTGTCTCTTTGTAGTTGTTTTGTGTCTCTTGAAAGTTGTTTTGTGTCTCTTTGTAGTTGTTTTGTGTCTCTTTGTAGTTGTTTTGTGTCTCTTTGTAGTTGATTTGTGTCTCTTTTTGTTACTTTGTGTGTCTTTGTTGTTTTGTGTCTCTTTGTAGTTGTTTTGTGTCTCTTGAAAGTTGTTTTGTGTCTCTTTGTAGTTGTTTGTGTCTCTTTGTGGTTGTTTTGTGTCTCTTTGTTGTTGTTTTGTGTTTATTTGTAGTTGTTTTGTGTCTCTGTTGTTATTTTGTGTCTCTTTGTGGTTGTTTTGTGTGTCTACGTGGTCGTTTTATGTCTCTTTGTGGTTGTTTTGTGTGTCTTTGTGGTCGTTTTGTGTGTCTTTGTAGTTGTTTTGTGTCTCTTTGTGGTTGTTTTGTTTCTCTGTAGTTGTTTTGTGTCTTTTTATAATTGTTTTGTGTCTCTGTTGTTATTTTGTGTCTCTTTGTGGTTGTTTTGTGTGTCTTTGTGGTCGTTTTATGTCTCTTTGTTGTTGTTTTGTGTCTCTTTGTGGTTGTTTTGTGTGTCTTTGTGGTCGTTTTATGTCTCTTTGTTGTTGTTTTGTGTCTCTTTGTGGTTGTTTTGTGTCTCTTTGTGGTTGATTTGTGTCTTTTTGTAATTGTTTTGTGTCTCTTTGTAGTTGTTTTGTGTCTCTTTGTAGTTGTTTTGTGTCTCTTTGTGGTTATTTTGTGTCTCTTTGTAGTTGTTTTGTGCCTCTTTGTAGTTGTTTTGTGTCTCTTTGTGGTTGTTTTGTGTCTCTTTGTGGTTGTTTTTTGTCTCTTTGTGGTTGTTTTGTGTCTCTTTGTAAACTTTTAGAGGAAGTGATGTCAGCTACGTCTTCAGTAGGAACCAATGAGCCTCAGACAGGAAGTGAGACAGTATTAAGGGACGGACCGAGACACATGCACATGAGAACTGATGAATAATGCTGCTTCATCCAGAGTGTGTTAACATGTGAAAGGTCCCTCCACACCTTCAGAACACACCCACACACACACACACACACACACACACACACACACACACACACACACACACACACACACACACACACACACACACACACACACACACACACACACACACACACACACACACACACACACACACACACACACACACACACACACACACACACACACACACACACACACACACACACACACACCTTTCTCCTGCAGGAATCTTTATCTCAACAATCTGACAGTTTCACTCAACAGCAACCACACCCATATACTGTAGACTGTGTGTGTGTGTGTGTGTGTGTGTGTGTGTGTGTGTGTGTGTGTGTGTGTGTGTGTGTGTGTGTGTGTGTGTGTGTGTGTGTGTGTGATGACAGGGGTCAATATTGACTCTAACAGATAGCGATACGTACAGTACAGTAAAAGATCACACATGTATCAGCACAGCCAAAAGGACACGTGTTGCCATGGCGATGGAGGGGAGGGGAGGGGTGTGAGTCATCTGGTTGTCATGGCAGCAGACACGGACCTGTCAGTACAGCCAGGTGAGGGACATTTACTCAGGTAAGTACTGACAGAGGAGTGGCATTTGTGCGTCTAATGAGCAAAGGAAAGTGAGCTCGGTGAGAGACGGCAGTCAGAGCGTTTGGGCCCCGTTTCCTTTTTAGCTGTTTCAAAATAAAAGCTTTGAAACACAAAATAACGAGGAACTTTATAGGAAATTAACGTGTTTTTCTGTTCAATAGCAACAGCAGACGGTGCAAAGGAAGGACAGGATCATCTGCAGCAATATATCCCTGAAAATCCTTGAAAACTAAGGGCGCCCTCCCACTGTGCCTCCGTACCGTGCCCCAGCACGTTTCACGGCTAAAGTCTGGTTCCTTTGACCAGTGTGAGTGCAACCGTACCACGTCTAGGAGCGGCACGCTTGCCGTCCACGTCCCGTTTGGGAGAGGTGGGCTTTAGTAAAGCACGTTTGCACGTGTACGAGCACGAGCGTGCGCACGTGTACGAGCACGAGGCCTACGGCGGTTCTGAGGTCATTTCCTGTGCGCCTGTTGGGACGTAGAAAAAAGAAGGAGGGACCATGCGCGGACATTTCAAACAATGGCGGTGAAAGGTTCACGTTGGTGTGATGCGGAGGTGGAGTGTTTACTGCAGATTTGGTCGATGAAAAGATTCAAAAACAGTCGACAAGACGCACAAAAACTCCGAGGTCTACGGAAAGATCTGGAAACAAAGCCACGCATCGCCATGACGTCATCAATGCGTGTGACGTGTTACGGCGTGATGACGTATAGGCAGCAAGAGAACATTCTCCGAGGCCGCCATTGTGAAGCCGCCACAGGAAGCGGCGTTGGCGGCTGTCAGGGAGTAAGGACGCGGAGACGAGCTGCTGTGGGAAAAGACTTCAGCTGTGAGCTGCAGGCATCAGGAGACTAAAGGTGCACAACACACACCAGTGGTGTGTCGCTGACGTCCGTCCTGCGGCTGTTTGTGGTGAACAAATAAAAACCTCCAGCGGTCAAAAAGAAGCCGACGGAGCGACGGGAAACGTTGCTTCAGGTTCATTCAAGGATTAATGATGAGACAACAAACCCCCGAGCTGCAGACGCAGACGTCCTCCCCACAGGAGAACAAGCTCCGACCGTTCCTGTCTTTTTAAAGTCGTTTTGTGTTCATTTTGTGTCTTTTCCAGTTGTTTTCTGTCTTTATGTGTGTTTTCAAAGTCATTTTGTGTCTTTTATTGTGTGAATTTTTGTAGCTTTTTTTTTTTACAGTTTTTGCGTTTTTGTCGTTGCCTTGTGTCTATTTTCAGAAGTTTCGTGTTTCTTCTGTTGTTCAGTGTCTTTTTTTTCAGTGGTTTTCTGTCTTTTTAGAGTCAATTTTTTTGTTCATTTTGTGTTTTTTGTATCTTTTGTTTTACATTTATTGTGTTTCTCTTGTTGTTTATTGTCTCTTTCCAGTGTTTTTTGTCTTTTTGAAGTCATTTTGTGTTTTTTTTGTGTCTTTTTTTAAATTTCTTGTGTTTCTGTAGTTGCCTTGTGTCTGTTTTCAGGAGTTTAGTGTTTCTGTCGTTGTTTAGTCTCTTAAAGATCATTTTTTTATCTCTTTCTGTTTGTTTCTGCATTTGTGTTTTTGCATTTCTTGTTACCATGACGATGGTTTTGGTCGATGTATTAAATCTTTTTCTCATCATTAGATTCGGGGGATTATTGTGTTATTGGTGTTCACTCTTTATTATTCACACTTTGACCTTCTTTCATCTCATCCTGTCTCTGTCGTAATAATAATAATTTAACAAACCTGTTATCCTGAGCTGTACCAGTCCACTTTACTAACGTTGTACCTCATGAAGACCACGCTGTATATGCACGTGTGTACTGTAGGCTGTTCACCTGGATGACGGTTCCGTACTTGACGACGTCTCCGTGGACTTTCTTGTTCTCCGTCTCGTTCTGCTTCTGCTCCAGGTTGGACGCGTGCTGCAACACACACGCAAACACTTTGATCATCTGACTCCTTCTTTAAATATATCAGTATCTACAGCATGTGCCCCCCCCCCCCCCCCCCCCCTTTTATTTTAGGGCTTTTATTTTGAAGAACCGCTTAAACGTGACTGACAGACTCATCAATGACTGTGCTGCCTCTTGTCCTCTGGTACAAGGTCTGAATCTTGCACCTGCACCCAAGCCCCGCCCACAGCTTCCTTCCTGTTTGATCCAATCAGGAAGCTCCGTCAGCGTCAGTTCTCTGAGTGTCCACTAGGGGCAGGTTTCATAACAGAGCAGTTTCTCATTGAGCCCCATGTTAAACAG
>NC_139834.1:2043263-2055763 GCF_963691815.1 Echiichthys vipera
GGACCGTCCTCAAGCAGCCGGCGTTATCGGAGCCTGAAAACTGGATCTTTAGAAACCAGGTCGCCCCCCATGGCGTTGACGTCTGAACGGTGAAACCTCAGACTTTGTTAACAGTGGCGTCATCGCCCCACCTCCACCTCCACCTCTGACCTCTGACCTCTGACCCCTGGACGCAGATAGTTCTTGAGTCGAGGCGGGAAACGTTTTAAGAACGACAGAGACAAAAATGGTCGTTTCCTATCATGCGGACGAACCCTGAACCTGTTTCTACATGTGGACTTAACCCTGAAGCGACTTACGTCTCTGTTCAAAGACGGGATCTTTAACTATGAACTTAGGGACCGTCCACAAGCAGCCGGCGTTATCAGAGCCTGAAAACTGGATCTTTAGAAACCGGGTCCCAGAGTGGGAAGATTGGAAAACGCACCCCCATGGCGTTGTTGTAAACCATGGCGTCATCGACTACACCTCCATCTCCGACCTCTGACCCCTGGACGCAGATGATTCTTGTGTGGACGGGAAACTTTTTAAGAACCGCGGAGGAAATAACAGATTGTTTTTGATCGTGCGGACAAACCCTGAACCTGTGTCTGTTTCCACGTGTGGATTAGTTCAGTCCTTGTATCTACAACTCTACCTCAGTAATAAGCCAATGAATCTGTGTTCGTTTTATGTTTTCAGCTTAAATATTAGAAATGTTCAACGTTGTCGGTGTCGAGCATCACAAGTGTGTGTGTAACGTGATGTTAACCAGTCAGATAATCACTGATATCTCTTATTAACTCCTCAAATTCAGTTCCCTCCGGACACAAACCACTGCTATAACACAGAAAATCATCATACATCAATATTTATTTCTGTTTTTTCCCCCATTAATCTCTTCAACAGCTTCAAACGTGCTCAAAAATACTGAACATTCAATCATTTTCAGGCTTTTAACCCTTTTAATACCATCTTAATTATTTTAAGTTAATTATTTATTACGCAGAAATTGAACTCATCCGTCATCAGAACGATCGAGGCTCCACCTCCGCTGTGTGGTTAAATCACTCTGTCGCCGCACGACTTCGACGTGTTTACACACATGAGTCAACCTGATGACTAATGGGTTTTTAACTGCTCATAATTTAAATGTTCACATAAAGTCAGATCCATTGTCTGTGGGGAAGATGACACCTTCATGCCCTGAAGCCGCGCCTTGACCTCGGTATCGTAAAAGTGTTTATTTAGAAAACTGGATCTTTAGAAATTGGGTCCCAGAGTGGGAAGATTTGAAAATGCACCCCATGGTGTTGTTGTAAACGATGGCGTCATCGCCTCCACCTCCACCTCCGACCTCCGACCCCTGAATGCTGATAATTCTTGAGTCGCGGCGGGAAACTGGACGGAAAACAACGGAGAAAAAACGAACCCCCGAACCTGTGCCTGTTTCTACACGTGGACTTAACCCTGAAGCGACTTAAGTCTCTGTTCATAGACCGGATCTAACTATGAACTTAGGGGCCGTCCACAAACAACAGGCGTTTTATTGGAGCCTGAAAACTGGATCTTTAGAAACCGAGTCCCAGAGTGGGAAGATTTGAAAAAGCACAATCTTTGTCACAATCACAAATGGCCGACTTTTGGACAGAACCAGGACACAAACGGCTCTTCTTGGTACTGATGCTGGTTGCCATGGTGAAGTCCTCCCTGGGTTTAAAGGGAACGCTCTATTGTTGTTGTTTTCAGCACCGTTGCTTCCTGGTTTCTTCTATTTCTGTGTAAAAAGCCACTGCAGTGGAGTGGGGAGCATGCGCAGACGAGAAACCCGACAGTAACCCAAGAACGCTGTTTACATTCATGAATAATCAGGGAACTGAAGGAGTTCTCTAGGTCTGTTAACCGGGCCCTTAACCTGCTTATAATTGGGTTTTAACCTGCATGTAAACGCACTGAGCGAGGTAAAGTCACCTGCGGAGTTCAGACGCAGAAATTGAACTCATCCGTCATCAGAACGATCGAGGCTCCACCTCCGCTGTGTGGTTAAATCAGTCTGTGACCGCACGACTTCGACGTGTTTACACATGAGTCAACCTGATGACTAATGGGTTTTTTAACTGCTCATGATTTAAATGTTCACATAAGAGTCAGATCATTGTCTGTGGGGAAGATGACACCTTCATGCCTTGAGGCCGCGCCTTGACCTCGGTATCGTAAAATTGTTTATTTAGCGGAGATTTAATCACTAAATCAGAACCGGTTCCACCACAAAACCGGTCTCATGTGGCGATGAGTCGCTCCTGAACACCTGTTCCTGCCGACTGTGGCGATAAAAGAAGAATGTGGGAGCTGGACGACACGTCTGAGCTGAACCGGTGACCAGAAGAGGAAACGCGGAGTCATCGACATAGAGACGCACACGGCTCTTACCTCTGAACTTCTTCGGGGGAGTCTCCAGGTCTCCGGCAGCTGGTTCCACCACGCAGCGGTCATCGACCAACCTGCAGACACAAATCAGTCCGCACATTAATAATGAGCATAAAAGAATCAACAGGCGAGACTTTAGGGGTGTTAGGGAAACAGGAAGTCATGGTTTGGACGAGTCTTTCCCCTGAAGGCAGAGGTTTGAAGAGTCCGGGAGGAGTTTTTACACCTTTCTGAGGTCCGTCCACACACAGACGCGTTTTCCTGTAACCTGGTTTCTGCAGCTTTAACTGCTGCGGGGCGCCGCCATGTTGGATCTTAGGGTCGGGCTCAGAGAGATCAACGACTGGGAACTCAGACTTCAGAGGTGTGTGTGTGTGTGTGTGTGTGTGTGTGTGTGTGTGTGTGTGTGTGTGTGTGTGTGTGTGTGTGTGTGTATGTGTGTGTGTGTGTGTGTGTGTATGTGTGTGTGTGTGTGGTCATTAGAGTAAATCTCTGTTACCGTCAGTGTTTAGGCAACAGAAAGGCTCAATAGAGACGCACACGCTCACGCACACGCACACGCACACGCACACACACATATACACACACACACACACACACACACACACACACACACACACACACACACACACACCTGGCCTCCTCCTGAATGAGGATAATTTTGTCTGAATGGAGCGATAATCCTGCTCACTGCAGACTGTCTGCTCTTCTTTGTGTGTGTGTGTGTGTGTGTGTGTGTGTGTGTGTGTGTGTGTGTGTGTGTGTGTGTGTGTGTGTGTGTGTGTGTTGTCTTTAGTCTGAACTAGGAATGTGACGATATGAGATATACAGATTTAAACCACAGACTGTATAAAACCAGACTTGGCGTCTCCGTCAGGTCCGTTCTCTAACTTGATCCAGTCGTCCTCGCCTACGGGAGTCTCCATCTTGTCTTTGACTCCGCCTCCTTTCCTCTGACCAAAAAAGGGCATGTATGTGACGTTGGGGGGAGGGGCGTACGTCCATCTGGCTGACGTTTACCTCCGAGGAGAAGTGAGGGCCAGAGGCTAGCTGTCACTCAAGAGGCCACGCCCCTAATTATTCATCAACTTTAACCTCCAATAAAATAAAAACTAGCCCCTCCCCCTCAGTGTTGCCATGGAGATGTGAGCTAAACACACAGACTAGAATGTTCTTTAGTCCTTAAACAGGTTTAATGATGCTGTGTAAACGGCCTGTTTAACATGGGGCTCAATGAGAAACTGCTCTGTTATGAAACCTGCCCCTAGTGGACACTCACAGAACTGACGCTGACCGAGCTTCCTGATTGGATCAAACAGGAAACAGGAAGTCTCTGTGGGCGGGGCTTGGTTTTAAGACATTTGTGAACCAAATTTGAGCGAAGAGGACCGTTTGAGATCAATCATTTCAGCTCAAAGCAAAAAGGAGGACCAGTTTGAACCGGTTCGGTCCTCCAGCCCAGTTTAAACTGGTTTGGACCTCCAGTCCAGTTTAAACTGGTTTGGTCCTCCAGCCCAGTTTAAACTGGTTTGGTCCTCCAGTCCAGTTTAAACCGGTTTGGACCTCCAGCCCAGTTTAAACCGGTTTGGTCCTCCAGCCCAGTTTAGACCGGTTTGGTCCTCCAGCCCAGTTTAGACTGGTTTGGTCCTCCAGTCCAGTTTAAACTGGTTTGGTCCTCCAGTCCAGTTTAAACTTGTTCGGTCCTCCAGTCCACTTTAACCTGGTTTGGTCCCCCAGCCCAGTTTAAACCGGTTTGGTCCTCCAGTCCAGTCTCAACTCATTCCTGACTTTCTTAAAAACCTCTTCACTTTCTAAAAACATGTTTCCATTTTCTAATTATCCTCCTTCTTCTTCTTCTTCTTTGTCTCTTCTGTCTCTTCTCTTCCTCTCCGCCCGCCCACAGCGTCAGCCGTCACTGAACCGGCCTCTGCGCTCTTTTGTCTGGCGGCCAGGTGTGTCCCAGGTGTGTCCCAGGTGTGTGCTTCTGATTGCTCCATTCATAGCGCTGTCAGTCACACACACACACACACACACACACTCTCAGGTATGTTGACTCAGCGACGGACATGTTGTTCAGCCGCCTGTTTCTCACAGTCTGACCTGAAATCACATCATCAGCATCTCTTTAATCAGCGGGACGACGGACGTGTCGAACCTCCACAGCAGCGTCTGTGGAGGTTTTCCTTCAGTCTCCAAAGAATAAAGACGTGAAACGTGAAGACGGCTGAAGCTGTGAGGAGGCGTAGCATCAACATTAGCAATAGCATTAGCATTAGCACGTCTGTTTAAAGAGCAGCTAAAGAAACCAGGACCCGTTTACTGAAGATAACCCACAGACCTGTTTCATTCAGGAACTATTGTCTTTCTAAACGACCGTATCACCGCGCAGAATGACGCGTGCACGTGGACGCCATGACGACGTGTGATGTACGCGTTAATGCCGCAATTCACGGCTAAACTGCAGCGCAAGAAGACATTTACGCCCGCACGTGAAGGCATCTTTATTTCAGGAGAAAGAAAAGAGTCTAAACTTAACCGTCTCCTTTAGTCGTCTTAACTTAACCGTCTCCTTTAGTCGTCTTAACTTAACAGTCTCCTTTAGTCTAAACTTAACCGTCTCCTTTAGTCGTCTAAACTTAACCGTCACCTTTAGTCGTCTGAACTTAACCGTCTCCTTTAGTCGTCTAAACTTAACCGTCTCCTTTAGTCGTCTTATCCTCTCTCTGCAGGTCTTTATTATAATGGTCGTGTGTAAAGTGTGGTTTGTATTTTCATCCTCCGGCAGAAAAACCCATTTGAATATGGATTTGTGTATGTGACGAAGTGCAGGCGTGTCCGTCGCTCACAGACAACAGCTGCATCTTTACCAAAGAGGTGGTTAGCACTGTCACCTCACAGCGAGAGGGTTCCTGGTTTGAATCCCGGCTGGGGCCCTTCTGTGTGGAGTTTGCATGTTGTCCCCGTGTCTGCGTGGGTTTTCTCCGGGTTCTCCGGTTTCCTCCCACAGTCCAAAGACGTGCAGGTGTTGGGTTCATTGATGACTCTAAATCACCCGTAGGTGTGAATGGTTGTCTGTCTCTGTTCGTCTCTATGTGTCCTGTGATAGACTGGCGTCCTGTCCAGGGTGGACCCCGCCTCATGCCCGATGTCAGCTGGGATCGACTCCAGCCCCCCCCCCCCCCCCCCCCCCCCTGCGTGACCCCGACAGGGACAAGAGGCTAAAGATGAATGAATGAATGAATGATCGACACCAGAGCTGCAACCACTAATCGCTTAGTCACCAGCTATTTTAATAAACCGATGAATGCGTTTGAGGTATTTTCTAAGAACACACACAAACTAAAGGTCCCTGAGACTGAGACACATGTCTGACCCCAGACTGACACTTCGGCAGTGACGAGATCCTCGTATCAACATCTATTCCCCGCGGGGACGCAGATCAGTGACCGCAGAAGAGCAGGTTTCCAGGGACGAGAGCGTGTAAGGTGGAGAGGAAATGTGTGTGTGTGTGTGTGTGTGTGCGTGTGTGTGTGTGTGTGTGTGTGTGTGTGTGTGTGTGTGTGTGTGTGTGTTTGTTTTCACTTCAGTATTCAGTCCTCTGGGAACCTCTGATGTTTGAATCCCGATGCCACAGAATTTGACTGTGAGGAAACCAGCAGGTTTATCCACTCCTCTGCGTTGAGTCTCTCACTATTCAAATGTCTCTGCGTTGACAGGCGCAGCCGTCACCTGAAATGGTCTTTCCCCAGTAAAGGAACAATCCGATAATCAAGTAGCTCTTCCTCCGCTACAGTAGGCGGCGCCGGCCGACATCCAGCTGCTCTGAATACGTCTTTTTCTCCGCGTTGACCTTTTGTCAGAATCACAACTACTCGAGAGGTGGAGGGTCAGAACTACGACAGAAACGGGGCTTCCTGGTAGTGATGTTAGTCGCTGTGGTGAAGTCCTCAGTGGGTTTAAAGGTAGAGCGCCGTTGTTTCCTGATTTATTCTATTTCCAGGTCAAAGACCACAGCGGCGTATGTGTGGTTATAACCTGTGGAGCGTGTGCAGACGAGTGACCCCGATCACACCCCAGAACGACCTTTACATGCACCAATACTCAGATTACTGAAGGACTGGACTTGTACGCACGGACTTGTACTTCTATAGCGCCTTTCAAGTGTTGTGACTACTCAAGGTGCGTTCACACAGATGGTGGACATCTTCATACCTTCTAATCTGATGTAACCATTCACACCACATTTACACGCCAATGCGCAGCACGGGGAGCCATTCGGGGTTCAGTGTCTCGCCCAAGGACACATCGACATGTGGACCGGGGGAGCAAACCACCGATCTCTCGAATGGAGGACGGCCCACTCTACCACTGAGCCACAGCCGCCCACACCACAGGAGTTCTCTAGGTCTGTTAACCGTGGTATGAACTCTGATTTTACATGGGGTACGCCCTTAACCCGATTATAATCTGGTGGGCTTTTGTAAAGCACGTTAGTACGTGTACGAGCACGAGGCCTACGGCGGTTCTGAGGTCATTTCCTGTGCGCCTGTTGGGACGTAGAAAAAAGAAGGAGGGACCATGCGCGGACATTTCAAACAATGGCGGTGAAAGGTTCACGTTGGTGTGATGCGGAGGTGGAGTGTTTACTGCAGATTTGGTCGATGAAAAGATTCAAAAACAGTCGACAAGACGCACAAAAACTCAGAGGTCTACGGAAAGATCTGGAAACAAAGCCACGCATCGCCATGACGTCATCAATGCGTGTGACGTGTTACGGCGTGATGACGTATAGGCAGCAAGAAGCATTCTCCGAGGCCCAGGTAGTGTGAGTACAAACGGGCCTGGAGGGGGGGACAAGGACCCTAAAGCACGGGGCAGGGGACGGACGCACAGTGGGAGGGCGCCCTAGGTAACGTTCCATTCACTAGTTGACAGACTTGAGCAGAAAGGTCCGGATGATTCTCTCCAACATGTTGGAACAGATTCACCGTGTTGGAGCCTTCCACGCTTTGAAAACTGGATCTTTAAAACAGCTCCCTGCTCTTTTAGGACACACACTCGATGCTCCACGCTCAACGTTTAAGCAGCTTTTGTGAGTGAAGACGACGCTCTCACGGACAACCAACGTGACCTGAGAGGTTGGTTTTCAGAGGTCAACGACGCAGGAATCAGAACGAGAGAGATGCAGGCGAAGAACCAAGCGAGAGCAGAGTAAACGACTGAGGAGACACCAGGAAACATCCACACAAAGGTCCAGATGAAAGCGACTGTCTGAGCTCTCGTTGGTGTTTTATGGCAGCAGCTCATGGTGTTTGATTAAACGGGTGGAGGACGGACGCAGTCAAGATGTTCAAGGAAGTGCAGAAATATTTACATTCGTCTCGTCTCGCCACGTCAATGTTTGTCATGGTCCCATGCTGGGGTGTCATGTCGTCAACGTGTACACTTGATAGTCTACGCGTCGGGTAGAAGGTGTAGCGTGTTAGCATGCTTCATAAAAAGCTGAGGCTGATTGACAATAGTTCTGCAGATGTGACAATTTGAGCAGAGATAACATGGAAAACTGGAAACTCTGGAAGTCAGAAGATGTGATTATGATTCATCCTGACACGAACACGAACGATGAACCAGCCGACCGTTGTTGCGATGTTGCGTTTCCATCCCTACAAACACCGAGGACCTACATTTAGCATGTTTAAGTGTTAGCAGCTACTGGTGTTAAAGGTTGAATCTGTAGAACGAGCAGAACGGCTCCATCTAGTGTCTCAAGATCGTCGTCTCAACAACAAAAAAGAAGTCCAGCAGTGGGGTTGCCAGGTTGGTCAGACCCGGCCCAGTAGCTCCAGGAGACCGGAGTCAGTTTGAGCCTGTTTGAACCCGTCCCCTCCAGAAAACCACAGCATCAAAACAAGGATTAGAGGAGTTTGACTGACGGTTAGCGTTAGCCGTTAGCGTTAGCCGTTCCAGCTAAGTGCAGATGAAAGTGATGTTAGCATCTAGGAGAAGCGTAGCCATGTGGGCGTGCGTTTGAATGGCGTTCCTCTCCTTTCTCTCAGTCCATGGAGTGAATGCTCGGCTATAGTGACTCTGGTTGTTGCCCGTCTCCGCTCACTCAGCTGCTGGGACAAAGAAGCAGCTGCAGGATTGGCTAACTCCATTTCACCCAGTGCCAGCCTACAGTAGCTGCACCCAACAACAGACAACCCTGGCAACCAGCAACGCCCAACGCTATTGGCTGCTACCATGGAAACACAACGGGACAGAAAGTCATCGTCAAACCCGTCAAAAACAACCCGTGGGTGTGTTATACTACGCTTATACGCCAAGGTTGGCAGATGAGCATGTATGCAGAACCGGATACCAGCCTCCAATATGGCGCCCAATCAGGTGGAGGATGTTGGTCCCACTGCACGTGCTCACGGGTCCCGCTCGGCCCAGAGTGGCGAGGCTCTGGGGAAGTTTTACAACAATAAGAATCAAACTGTCGGGGTTTGAAAACTCATTTCAGGGGGTTTGTTTGTTGTAGTTTGGCGAGTGACCACAAAGACACAACGACATCACAGGGGCACATGTCCGTGTTTTCATTGGTTTGGTTATTTCCACTGTGGACCAGCGTGTCGGCGACGTCCCCGTCCCGTCCCCCCCCCCCCCCCTCCACGGCTGCCGGCACACGAAGCTGCCGCGGCTGAAAGTGACGCCCTATTGTTCCTCTCAGATCAACAGGAGCCAGTGAAAGTCAACAAGTGAAGCTAAAGGCCACGGAAAGGTCAAGAACGAGTCACACCCACCCACACACACACACACACACAGTGGCACACACACACACACGCACACACACACACACTGGCACAGTGGAAATCTCTCTTGGACACACTTCTTACCACTTCCTTTTCCTGCCATACAACCACACACACACTGTAGCTGCGACTCTCCCTGTGTGTTGAAGGTTGGATTAACGACAGCGACGTCACAGAAAGTCACAGAGTCGTCACTTTTCTGCAGCAGATATTATAACCGACCACGGTTTGAACCCCGAGTCTGAGCAGAGAGGTTTCCTCTGACTCGGCGTCTTTTCCCCAGGACGTCACGTGCAGAACAGGCCGTTTGTCTCCTCATCCAGGTTAAAGGACGGGGATGCAACTGTGCAGCCATCATCAGAGCATATTCAATATTGACAGAGTGTGTGTGTGTGTGTGTGTGTGTGTGTGTGTGTGTGTGTGTGCAGTATTCCCAAAAAACACACGTCCTTCAACACCAAACACACATCACTGCATACCTGTCAAACTGCACCTTTACATGGTAAATAGACTTGTACTTATAAAGTAGCAGCACGAGGAGCAGTTCGGGGTTCAGTGTCTTGCCCAAGGGCACTTCAACATGCGGACCGGGGAAGGTGGGGATCGATCCGCCTATCTCTCAAATGGAGGACGACCCACTCTGTCACTGAGCCACAGTCGCAGTGCAGAGTGATTGGTGCCTTTAGTGCCCTCTAGGAGCCAAAACATGTGTTAAAGTGTCCTCTAGGAGCATAAACGTGTGTTAAAGTGTCCTCTAGGAGCCTAAACGTGTGCTAAAGTGTCCTCTAGGAGCATAAACGTGTGCTAAAGTGTCCTCTAGGAGCCTAAACGTGTGCTAAAGTGTCCTCTAGGAGCATAAACGTGTGCTAAAGTGTCCTCTAGGAGCCAAAATGTGTGTTAAAGTGTCCTCTAGGAACCAAAACGTGTGTTAAAGTGTCCTTTAGGAGCCAAAACGTGTGCTTAAGTGTCCTCTAGGAGCTAAAACCTGTGCTAAAGTGTCTTCTAGGAGCCAAAACATGTGTTAAAGTGTCCTCTAGGAGCCTAAACATGTGCTAAAGTGTCCTCTAGGAGCCTAAACATGTGTTAAAGTGCCCTCTAGGAGCCTAAACGTGTGCTAAAGTGCCCTCTAGGAGCTAAAACAAGTGCTAAAGTGCCCTCTTCAGTGGCGAGGACGCGCTACATGTGGCCTTTATTTTCCTTTTCGCCCCTGCCCTTCACAAAGTCTGTGCACGCCCCTGTCAACATGCATCAGTAATCGTTTTATAATCGTGTCGTAGCGTCGAGATTCACAGCTTCAGACTGAAGGACTCAGATAAACACAGAAGAAAAACTAGAGTTTAAAGCTCATCCACGTCTACTTTTCTGTTCACACACATGAGCATCCATGCTGCCAGTCTCTGCACACACACTGAATCCACCCCTCCCCAAAAACGACCCAAAGAAAGATGGAGGACAGGAGCTTTCAGCAATAACTCCACAAAAACGCGACAAAACGACTAAAAACAGATGAAAACACAACAAAAACATGACAAAACGACTAAAAACACATGAAAACGCCACAAAAACACGACAAAACGACTAAAAACAGATGAAAACACCACAAAAACACGACAAAACGACTAAAAACAGATGAAAACGCCACAAAAACACGACAAAACGACTAAAAACAGATGAAAACACCACAAAAACATGACAAAACGACTAAAAACAGACGAAAACACCACAAAAACATGACAAAACGACTAAAAACAGATGAAAACACCACAAAAACACGACAAAACGACTAAAAACAGATGAAAACGCCACAAAAACACGACAAAACGACTAAAAACAGACGAAAACACCACAAAAACATGACAAAACGACTAAAAACAGATGAAAACACCACAAAAACACGACAAAACGACTAAAAACAGATGAAAACGCCACAAAAACACGACAAAACGACTAAAAACAGACGAAAACACCACAAAAACATGACAAATTACTAAAAACAGATGAAAACATGACAAAACGACTAAAAACAGATGAAAACAGGACAAAAACAACTAAAAACGGATGAAAACACCACAAAAACGACCCAAAGAAAGATGGAGGACAGGAGCTTTCAGCACAACTTTGTCCCTGTTTCTTAAATTTGACTCCGCTGCTGCTGCAGCGACAGGTCAGAGAGTCTTCACACACATCTCTCTTCACCTCCGCTCGCTCTCTTCACCTCCGCTCGCTCTCTCCATCACACTTTAACTCTAACAGACTGAAACCTGAACCATGGAAACAGGAAACGCTGAACTTTGATAAATAAACTAAATTCTGTTCATTTAGAAATCAATGAACCACAGTTTGAGAACCGGGGGGGGGGGGGGTCCAGGTTAGTCCAGGTACTTCAGCCCCCCCCCCCCCCCTTGATCCGCCCGTGTCCGTGTGTGTGTGTGTGTGGGCTCCGCAGCCCGGAGAGGACTCACCCCAGGGTGCTGATGAAGCCGTTCACCGTCCCCTCCGCGAACAGGGACACGATATCCCCGATGTGGAGGAAGCTGGAGGCAGAGTCCGACATCCTGACCCCTGATCCCGGTCCCGATCCTGCAGCTGATCCCGGTCCTGATCCCTGATCCCGGTCCCGATCCTGCAGCTGATCCCGGTCCCTGGTCCCTGATCCCGGTCCTGATCCTCCGACAGCGACGGGAGCAGCTCAGGTGGAGCCGAGAGAGTCCGTGTCCGTGTCCGTCCGCCCCCCCTCTGAGTCCGCGTGAGCGAGGGCGAGCGCAGCCTTCACACCCAGACAGGAAACTCAAAGTTCACTTCTCTCATTCAGGACCCGAGCGAGTCTTCACGCGCTCACTGCCGGGTTCTCGTGCATGACACACGAGCGGAAAAGCCTCCGAACAAGTTTCAGACCTGCAGCTCCCGAGACCAGGACCTGCGAGTCCTGCAGAGACCTGCGTGTGTGTGTGTCTGCGTGTGTGCGTGTGTGTGTGCGTCTGTGTGTGTGTGTGTGTGTCTCTCTATGTGTGTGTGTGGGCGTGCACGTGCGCGCTCACGCCGGAGACTTGGGCATTAAAAACCAGGAAGTGAGTTGAGGTGTTGATAAGACTGACAGACAGCTTCAAGACAGAAACTGCCGCGGGGACACACACGCGCACACACACACACACACACACACAGGCGCGCGCACACCAGCATGCATGCTTGTACCCGGGCGTGCACGCGCGCACACGCCCTCTCATTTGACCAAAATAAACAAGTTGAGTGACATAGTTGCAGGAATGAAAGCCATGAAACATGTTGAAGGGATACAAA